>NW_004955425.1:6924687-6970018 GCF_000276665.1 Chinchilla lanigera | reverse complement strand
TAGTCGTCTTATCTATATAAAACTGTTAAAACCACAGGGCTACTTAATTATCAAACCAGCCAACTCAACTTTTAGGTGGTCAGTGGAGAAATACATCACCCCTCTTCTCCCTTTTACCACCAAGATTATCTCCAGCTACCCTAGAACAGAGAGTATCACAGTGTCTGATATGCAACTCACTATCTCAAAAACAGCACAGGGAGGACAGGGGACAGGTCAGGACTCAGTCAGGCTTCCTTGATACTGTAATTCGCGCTGAGGATAGAGCATGTAGCAAAAATATGTCCTGCGATTGCCTATGAAATAAGCTAACAGTTCTAAGAATAATAACCACTTACATGAATGCTGAATGATTAATTCAAATTGCTAAATTGCATTATTTTAAAAATTGTTATTGTTTGCTGTAGCTGCTTTAAATCTGATTAATGCCCACTTCTTTGCAGTAATCTAAATCTATCAGGTATAGCTCTCCTTTCTCTCCCGCCTTACCAGTCCTTTGTTTAAGCTACGTGTATGAACTCTGCTTTACTGGGGGTGGGTCAAAGACCTTCACTCAAGATATTTTCTTAAACATTTTTTTGCCCATTTATATTTATTTTCTTAATTTAAAATTACTGAACCAAAATGATTATTAAATGGGCTAGTTTAAAGGGGAAACTTTGTTTATTCCTTTACTACTCAAAAATTTGCTAATTTCAGCTTGGTATGTATCCTCCTAGGCATATTCTAGGGATATATAGACTAATGCATGTTTTTACATATATAAATTAATTTTCTAACGGGGTTGTCATTTCATCTCAGTACACAGAGATCTACCTAGTGAGGTGGGGAGGTGCAGAAACAAGGCCATCGTAATGAATTGCATATAAAACTCTTTAATTTTAAGAAAGGTTCTCACTAAATTTCCCAGGCTAAGCTTAAACTTGTGATCCTTAAACATTGTAATTTTTTAATTATTGTATTATACTTCACAGTATACAACTCACAGTCCAGGTCTTCATTGATTGAAATAGTGGTTATTTCCTGTTTATTGCTAACTCAGTAAAGTTTCCAGTAATTTTAATGTGAATTGTGCTTTCTTTAATCCTGGGCTCTGGGATGGGTGGACACATATTGTTCATTTTGCATCTATAACTATAGACATACCGATCTAATCAACACTTCTTACCACCTTTGGCTTCTCCATGAGTTCTAACAAATGTGTGTAAGTAAATTATCCTGTTTTTTGTTTTTGCTTTAGGAAACCCAGTACATAAACAAAAAATCATAAATAATTCTATCATAATGAATATTCTGTCACAAAGGGAAATGTTAATAATGCCCCTAGACCAAATGCCTGAATAATTATGATTCGTGTATCAAATTTAAAGTAAAATTTGCTCTTAAATTTTTGCTCCTCAGCACCCAGATTTGTAATGCATCCTCAAATTTTTATATGAAAAATTCAGAAGGTACTGACATTTGGCTTCCAAAATATTGTGCACGGAGGAATTTAGTAAGACAATTGTTGTTTTTGAAATGAAAACAATGTTTTGGAAGCCTGCATTTTACCACTTTGCTGGTTGAACAATTAAAAAGCGTAAACTTGGAAAAAGGAATAAATGCTTAAGACAGCAAACATAAAAATCCCCAAGATGACAGTAAAATCCCCGACTATGATTAGATAACCAGCTGTAGAAGAGTGTTTAGTACAGTAAGGGCTGTTTCTCTCCCAGATAGGTCTTACCCTTGAGGCATTTACAATGCCCAGATCACACATTTGGCAATAAATGTATATGATGCTTGCCTGCAGAACACAGATACAAAGTGCTGAATCCCATGAGATAGTGTACTGCTATTTAGTGTTTTGAAAGGTGGTTTTCTTGACAAGATGCTTAAGCTACTATTGCTAAGATTCATAAAGTCACTGCTGTCTGCCAAAGGTTTATCAGTCTAAGAAAAATTTTCTGACATTAAAGTAGACAGTGTGCTAATATAGAGTTATGAACAGCACCCAATGCACTGCTCTGCTGCTGCAATGCATATAATGAGCATTTTTTCCCCTAACATTAGCTTGTTATCCAGGTGTTTAGTTTATGTAAACATGTTTGTGGAGTCTAAGTAGACATAGCAGATGCCAAACTTTAATTTTCTGCTTGGGATTTAGAACTCCATTGTAATTTTGTTAACTTTTTGAAGTTTAGGACCTCATAGAATATTTATTTTACTATCCATTGTTAACAACTTAGAATAGTTTCTGGTGCATAGTGGGTTTTCAAGCATAACTAAAGAAACATCAAAGACATATGCAGATGATGTGTTAGAGAAAAGAGTCCTCTACCTCTTCCTCTGCTCAGAATCAGCAGTCTCATTTGGAACAAGATGTCCAATGTCATTAGTTGTTAATTATAGCTATCATCTGTAACATATGTAAACATATCCCCAGGTCCAGCGTGTGTGTGCCAGCCTGAGGGAGGTGAGCACAGGGAGAGAGATGGAGACTACCTCTGTATTTCCTTTAGGCTCTAAAACATTGATGAGTTTAGGGGCTGGGGATTTAGCTCAGCGGCAAAGCGCCTGCCTGGCAAGCGCAAGGTCGTGAGTTCGGTTCCTGGTACCGGAGAAAAACCAAAAAAAAAAAAAAAAAAAAAAACATTGATGAGTTTAAAAGAAAATCTTCCAGTCTTGGAAGAACTGGAAAAATTTTAAACTTTTTAATCATAACTCCTCTAGGAAAGAATACTTTTCTTTTTATACACTACAATATCTAGGAACATGTAAAGGCCAGAATTACTTAAATTCATACATTTCTAAAATATGTAATATGAAATTTACATATAAAATATACTGCAAGAAGCTTCTTTGATTAAAATTATGGGTTGTAGTAGTTGTTCCTAAGTCTCTCAGAGTTCAGACAATTGGTGACTTTTTTTTTACACTATGTATATGAGAATTTCTTATGTATGTCTGTAGATACAAGATAAACCACGAGCACTCGTTTCCAGAGTCAAACTTAAATTTGAATTGAATTTCCCTTTCAGCTCAACTGCTTCCTAATTTGTGCACTCCAATTCCTTCACTTCTAAAATATACATATCACGAACTACCACATGAAACTGTAGTGGATTAGAGATTAAATGCCTGACTGCATATTACCAACACAGTACCCAGAGAACCAACAATATTCAACTATCCAAATTAAACACTGAATCTTAAAGAACTAAGATGTGTTAGGCACATACACGTAGCAACTCCCTGTGATGAACGCAGTCATGTGTGGCAACAAGTACTGATAAAATGAAAATTTTAAAAATAAAAATAAAGATTAAAAAGCGATATGCATATTCATCTGTCTTTCTCTTTCAAAAAGAAATATAGAAATGTTATGATATTGAAGCCAAGGAAGTCTTTCTAATTATAGCTCTAATTTATAAGGCTAAATAAGGATAAATTTACCCTTATCAGTAAATTATAAGTGTAAATTTGTAAGGATAAAATTGATGCTTCATAATTTAAAGTATTTTTGCATAGCAAAAAAGGAATCATGCAAAATCAAGGGACAAATGAAAATTCTGGAAAATAAGTTTAAATCACGTGTTACCAAGAGATAATTGTCTAAATATGTAAAGAGTTCTTTGAAATAAAAAAATGAGCAAATGGTCCAACAGGAAAAATAGAGAAAGCCTTTTAGCCTTTTAAGCACATAAAAGATAAATAACTTCACTTGTGATAAGAAAAATGCAAATGTAACACTATCCTGTGACTGTCTTTTCATCTTTTAAATTGGCAGAATCTCAAACCAGTTCAAAGCTGAGATGAAATACATATGCATTATAGGTAGAAAAATGATAAAGCTCATCAGGCGATAAATATGATAACAGCCCAAATGTTTTACAGATCACTTTGAAGATACCTATAATTAGAAAGACCTACTTACTTTCAAGGTTATGAAAGAAGTCACCCAAAGTTGCACTGGGAAAGAGTGCAAAGGAGGAGATTACGGATGACTCCAAAATAAATACACAGTTAAAAGAATGTAAGACGATATAAATCTGAGTAATTGTGTAGAAATAATGTACAGGCAGAGATAAGGAATCATAGTTTTGGAGAAAATCAGGATTAGAGCAGGAATCAAAAATACACAGAGAAGATAGAAATACAATGAATATGTTGATATTTATTTAACCATTTAATACCTGTTTTATGGATGAATACTCTAATGCTTTCTTAAATGGTTAATTAACTTCCACAGATTACTACTTTACTGTGTGGCACATCTACAACTTAAATTTATGTCATTTAATTTTTAACTATACGTACAATATTCTTTCACCTACACAGTAACTTAAAAGGGTAAAAGAGGAGGTGGGGGGAGAATGGGAAGGCAGTATGTGAAACAGGGTGATGGTAACATTAGAAGACAAAGAACTTTAAGTATAATTAGATGAAGCAGACAGTACACATATTTCAGGAACAAAAAGAAAGCACCAGCTAGTTTGTGAGCAAACTGCTTACTGATATAAATTCCACTAGGACTTCAACTGTGGCCCAAAGTGTGGAAACGCTGCAAGATTCCTAACAGTGAAATGATATGAAATCAACACTTAAGAACCACTTGTCTTAGGAATAGAGGGACTAAAACAGTATTTAAAAAAAAGGGAAAATATAAAAACAAGAAAGGACTACAAATCATAGAGCCTATTTTAAAAGAAAAAATATACACACATACTTCCTCTGTCTCTCTCTTCCTCTTCTCTCTCTCTCTCTCTCTCTCTCTCTCTCCCCTTCTCACATTTAGATAGTAGTTGGACCTTTACTCCCTAATATTTTTCTGCCTCTGCCTCGATAATGCTAAATTCACATGAAAACACATTTTACAGAGCTTTCACAAGAATTTGAGAAGCAGTAAAGACTGAAAGCTGTGGTGTGTTAATACAAGTAATGAAAGACTAAAGCTGTCCAGGGTTCCTGTTCATTTTGTTGACCAAATTTTAAGAAACAAGAAGAGAAGAAAAGAAGACACCATCGATTAAGCTGCTCTGAAAACTAAAGTTTGGAGACGGAGGATGTTTTAAATTGGATTTATGTTTTGCTGTCCATGATATAATACACATATATACACACACACCACAATTTCAATTTGACACATACCCATCAGTGCAATTAGGGAAAAAAAATAAAAGTAACTTGGACTGTGGGCATTGAAATAAATAAATACGTGCTTGATATCTAGCAGCATCGTGTACATGTATTCATTGAATACTGGACTTTACTATTGATATCTCTCTTCTACTACATTGAGACCAGGCTAGGATTTACCCTCTTGATATCTGTTGCTGGCACAATACTTCTCAAAGCCTAATAGAATTTAGAGGGACAACAACATAGGTATATAGTAACTGTATTTGAAAATCATGAAATATATGCACAGAAGAGTATTTAATGAATATGCGCAACTTTTAAAAAGCAGACTAACAAGTGTTCTGTACTTTTGTGAGGACTTTTTAAAAGGCAAGGATGAAGCTTTCCATCAGTGTGATGGACAAAGAAGAAAAAGTTATCATGATGATGTTAAATCATAAAATCACGAAATTTAGCTAGAGTGATCTAGAGTGAAAACACAAATGTTTTCAATAGTTTATGCATCAGTGTGCTTTTTATAGGTAAAGTGTTATTAAAGTCATCTGTAGAATCATTCGAAATAAGTAGTTACATATATGTTTTTACTTTTTAAGCTTATTTAGTCATCATATTTAGAAAAAAATTAAATTTATTTTCTACTTCAAAAATCAAGAAATGGACTTAAAATATTCACCTTCTCAGCTGATCACTTTCTCTTTCTATAACAAGAAAATTTTCTTATTTTGAAAATCACAGGAAATCTTCTTTCCCTTGCAGTCCTCGCCCTAGTTTTCCCATTTCTGTCTGATTGACACAGAGGATAACTTATTTCACAACGGTAGGTAAATTATAAGACAGTTTTCCCAATGATTAGAACTACAGATTGCCCGATAGAGGACTGACATTACAGAGCATTAACCTCTGCTCGTCTCTTAAATATTGAAAGCTGAGCTACAGGAGGGCTAAAGTACATGATGCCATTAAGTGCTATTAGTGAGTAGCTGAGCTGCTATTAAGATGAAGTTTTTGTGACTGTCCCACCTATCCTCAAACAAGACTAAATCCTCCCACTTTATTTTATTTTTAGATAAAAACAGATTTCTAAAGTCAGAACAATGTATGTCACTGATTTTGGCAGCATTGGTTGTGTGTATTTTTGTGATTCTTCAGGTAACATTACTGCAAACTAATTTATGCAACAACTTCAAGACTGAGATATTCATTTGAAGATCAAATCCATTCAGTTCCACAGTGATTGCTATTGTTCAACCAGTCCTACTTCAAGATTTGCTTTGAACTGATAGCCTCAAAATATCTCTAAGCAATTTATAGACAATTCCTAGGGGAATAGAGCACTGTTACAGAAAAGGGTATCGTACAGTTTCAGCAGTGTTAGAAAATAACTGCCACTAATAATAATGCAGGTCAGCAAAAACCAACACCTGGCTTTCCCACACTGGAAATACTAGCCCTGCAAGTGATAAATTGCAGAAATAATTTTATTTCTGATATTTTATTACAAAAATTAAAGCAGAATAAAATAAACAGTAGAAAGCAGCTCTTCATGAGAATTTATTTCAGCAATCTAACACATTTTCAAAACATTTCAAAAGAGATGATAGGAAGCAGTGAGGTAGGTCTTTCCGAAAAGGAAAAAGGATCAAAAGGTGGAAAGAAGGGGAGATGGAGAGGAAGGAAAGGGAATTTAAAAAGGAACTAAGGTGAATTATCTACATGTAAATATTATGTACTGCAAACATGTACAAAAAAGAAGGAAATAAAAAATGGGTGGAGGTAGGGAAGGAAAAGGGGATTAAAAAAGGAATTAAGGTATGTTATGTACATGCACCAATTCCCCACAAGGATATATTTTGTACTACAAACATGGTTAATAATAAATAAATACATAAATAAGCCAAAATATAATAGCAACCATTTATTTAGCATATCCCATAATGTCAAATCTAGTGCCATTTTATGAGTGCTATATCACTCCCTACAGTCACCTTATGAGGTATATTCTATCACTGATCATTTTAAAGATGAAAAGTGATGGTGTAACCTACCTAAATCAATGGGTACAATTGAGTTTGAAATCTGAACTCTATGCTACCTCAAGAACTCAGTGTAAAAATCGCACAATTTTGTTTCTCTAGAGGAAATAATCTGAGATCATTTTTCTACCATGATGCAAATAAATAAGCTAACGTAGGTAATATTTTTATAGAAAAAATAGTTTAAAAATAAACATATTCATCCTATCAAGAATAAGTGTTGTTTTTAAACCCTGCTGATATAAAGTTTGTATTCTGATCAGGTTTAATTCTTTTCTTTTTCATTAAGGAAATATAAAACTAAGAGAATTAAGTCTCGGAAAAGTGCCATAGGTGTCTTCGCTGAGAATGGGCATAAATACTTCCTAACACTCACAAATCGAAAGGGCAAGTTATCATGCTCTGTGCCTACTAATGAATTCAAACACAAGAGCTACTTAACATCCTATAAAAAATAATACATTGGCAAGAGAAAGCATTAGATGCCTCTGTTCCTTTTGATGAATTAAAATTGATCTGAAGAAACCGATACATTAGCGAATCACAGAACTCCCAGGCACTTGTCCATTACCAATCATCTTTCATCATTTTGATGATGGGGATGGTTGTGGGCAACATACCAGTTGAATTTCATCAACACCAATTCATATCATGAAAGCCTAGCTGAGTTGAGTCACCTATACACGCACTGAAACACTAAATCTTTCCTTCTTTTGTTGTCCTACTGTTTGTCAAAGCTTCATTGAAACAGGAGTGTTGGCAAAATAATGGTTTTTCCATTTTGCTTGTGAGGTAAAGTTTTCTACTAGAAAGGAACTGGATTTCCGTTATATCTGCAGATTACTTTAGCAATAAGCACAGGCAGAATTAAACCTTCAACATTTTTAAAACCTAAACATGGGTTAGGATTGGTGTGAGAGTGATTGGCTGCCCATTTTTTGGGACTCTGATCCTTGAATGATATTCAGGATTACCTTAGTATGCAAATTGTAACTGAAGAAAACCAGACAGAATAGTTGAAGGCAAAAAAGTGAATCAGTACTTTAATGCTTTGCTAAGAAATGTTCAGTCAGACAGAGGAGCTATGTCATTCAATTAATATATGTTAATCAGTTTCTATAAAGGGCACTGTGGAGATTATAACTCGAACAAGTGACGATGAAGAATAGTTCACTGGATAGAAAGTATTACGTACACTGAAGATACCAGTAGTATAAAATTAAAACTACTTAATATGACAAGTCCTGCAAGAAAAAAAAGATTTATACAGGCAGATAAGGAATCAGTTTTATTACAAGAAGTGAGATTGTACAGTAAATGACATTTCGTATGATCAAAAAGCTGATGTTGTAGTTATAACATATGAAAGAGACTACCAGTGTTAAGTGTCACATCAGCTATGATAAAAATTCACTTATTTGACATTACTTATATGCCAAGATCACTTCATCTTCACACCAACTTGGTATTAAGGCTATTGATCTTATTTCCCCATTATATATAATTTAAGGATTTTCTGCAAACTATGGAAACTAAGTAGAGATAATATTAAAATTTGAAACAAAGGTTGGTAGTATTGCTGTTTTTATCAAAAGACAACATATTTAAAAACAATATATACTGGTAATCAGGCCCTTAGAGACTTTTCAACAAAGTAATCCGAAGAGGCATCAGCCCAATGGGTGCTTAAAGAGGGCCTTGAAGGAAGAATAGTATGGGGAAAGATAATGTCTAGGAAGACAGCCAGAGAGGGAAAGGGCAACTCAGACACAGAGATCAGATAAAAGCTGGAAGTTAGAAAGCAACATTATCTTTGCAGAAGCACTTCTTTGTCAGATGTGCATAATGGAAATACCTGCCCCAAAAGTATGGTAAGAGTCCACAAGCAGGGGCTAGGGATGTAGCTCAGCCGCACAGGGCCTGCCAGGCAAGCACAAGGTCCTGAGTTTGCTGCTCAGTAGCAAAAAGAAAAAACAAAAGAGTCCATAGTGTCCATAAGTATATTTTGAGGTTCCTTATAAGGAAGACAGCAAAGAATGACAGATGAGGTGCTTGGACCACTATGTTTATACTTCTAAATAAAATCAATGAAGAATGATTTTTATTCATAGATAATTTAAAAACACATAAATCAGATTAGTACATGAAGATCCGTAAAATAACATATGGTCTTGTAACCTAACCCAGTGTTGTCATAGGGAGAGTTTGTTTGGCATACTTAAAAGCAACGTTGAATATTTTATTATACGTCAATAAACACTGACAAGGTAACTCGCTCAACATACTTTCTGGTTGGGCCATGTGTGAATTCTGATTCTTGTTTCTTATTGGACATCTCATTCTGGCTCACAACACAATCCTGACCTTGACTTTACCTTTTGAGATATTTAGTAACCTGATTAATTGTGAACCATAGGACTTCTGTCAAAACCTGACACTGTTCCACCCTTCTTGTCACTAAAATACATCTGTCCTTGCTGCCATAGCTAAGGGGAAAAAATCAGGACAAATTATTTCTATGAAGTTCCAATATATATTTGATTTGAGGGGAAGTAGCTAATACAATCCAAAATTAATAAACTTAGCTAAAGTTATAAATACAATCTATCAAAATTGATAATAGAAATATAAAGTCTGTGAGGATTTCAAAACAATTTTATAATTCAAACAAAATTATAATTAATAGCAATTACTGCACAACCTATATTATGCTTTCAACTTCTCCTGAATCTTTTGACCCTCTATTATAACTTTGATTCATAGTTTCCACATTTTTTCACACAAAGATGAACACTTCGTTTACTTTTTGGCATTTATATAATTAGAAGTTGCCTTACAGTCACTGAGTACATTTAATAGTCTCGTCTTCATTCTTCAAGCTGGGTCATTAAGATGAGGTTTTTTGACATATGATTTATATTTGATGTCCCCCCAGGCCTCATGTGGTCAGAGGTGGGCATTGTGGCAGGAGACTGAACTATGTTAGCAGGGGAGGTCTGGTTGGAAGAGGTGGGTCACCAGTTGGTAGGGGCACCTGGGAGATTCTCTCTCCCTCCCTGGCTCTACCCTTCGCTCTCTGCTTCCTGTCTGCCATGAGGTGAGCAGCATCTCCTCTGCCCAGATCTTTGTACCATGCCAGGCGTGCAAGGACTGAACCTCCTAAAACATAAGCCAAAACAAACTTTTCCTCCTGTAGGTTGTGGGTAGCAAGTATTTTGTCCCAGAGATAAGAAAAGTGACTAAGTCACACATCAGCAGCACTGTCACAGAATCTTCCAAATTTATCATTCTTTTCATTTTTCATCCTTTTTGCAAATGGTTCATTGAAAAAATAACAATAACAGAAACTTTTTCAAGATAAGCAAAGGGAAAACACTTAAATCTATTTGTTCACCACAATTAAATGCTGTATGGATAGTAATTTATATAATCCTCATGATAATTAAATACAAAGACATCATTTTTCTTCAGGATTTTCCACAAGATTCCTTTTTTTTGAATCTTAACTCGCTCTTTTGTCTCAAAAAGAGTTAGAAACTCAGTTTTAGTGGAATACCACAAACCGTAAAACCTAAACCATGTGCCTTCCATGGACACCTTTCACAACCATCTTACTAATAATTATGTTTCAAATTTGGTATTCTGTTGTAAAAGGAATGAATTTAGTGTGCAGTCAGAAAGTGTGAAAGTCGGGTCATACAGTGGTTGCACAAAGAACAGGGATTTGGAATTACCCGGTGGTTGGAATAGTTGTCGCTTTCATGCAGGAGACAGAAAATGAAAGCCATAATGACAGATTTGGCTGCTGTTAAGATTTAACCTGCTCTATTCCTCCAAAAATATATGTAAATCAGTCACTACACTGGCTTAATACTATAATGTTGAAAGCAAAGCCTTTTATATTAAGCTGTCTGCACAGCTATTAAACTAGAGTCTGATGGTCACTATGGCAACAGAATTGCTACTGCCTGCCTTGGTAAGAGCAGGCACAAATGGGGTGACCACCCGACGCCCTTAAACTGATCACACAAACTTAGTTTTCTCTGAGAAAGAGAAGCACTTAAACATTTTAAATATATAGAATGAATTATTCTTATAACATCAATACTTAATTTAAACCAATCATAGTTTCCCAAATTTAATAAAAATATATTTACTGAGGCATTTATGTCTATCAATTACTTACTGATGATCTCCACTAAAATTTTATTCACGGTGATCATTTGATCTCAAAATGCACCAAACTTTAAATAGAATTCTGCAAATGTTCTCATTTTTTATTAAAAATATGAAATTGTTCTACATTTCTTAGAAAAAGCACTTGAAGTTAGAAACATCTTAAAGAGTAGGCAAGATATCTTTAAAAATATTCTATAATAGACACTATTTCTCATTGTTGGGACAAAATAGTTAACACCCACAAGTTAGACAAGGAAAAGTTTACTTTAGTTTACAGTTTATAGAGGTTTCAGTCTATAGTCGGCTGGCTCCACACCAGGGCAGCAGGGAAGAGGGGCACTGCAGAAGAAAAACAGTCCATGGCAGGGTAGGCAGAGAACCGGAAAGAAGCAAGCCTTCCTTGTTTCCTTTTATGTTCCATCCAGGCTACAATTCTATTGGTTGGTGCCACCTACAGCCAGGTTAGGGTTCCCTCTTCAGTAATCCCATCACCTACAACTGTACTAAGCCAATCAGTGGTCTAATCCAGTACCACACACGCATAATCCATATCCACACACCCTAGATCCAGCCACCTCCCAGAAGCACTACCTATGAGCACATGAGGGTTTGGGGGGATATCTAGACACAAACCACAATGTGCACACACATAACATAAAATTAACACTTTGAAGAGCTTCACATGTATTGATATATACAAACAGTACACATATAAACATATACATGTGACTTTGTAATCCCATCTAAAATTCTACCAGCGATTCCCAAATCAGTGCTAAAAGTGACTCAAAGCAAACTATGGACTCTTTTTTTCTTGTAACATAAACAAGTAACAAACCCAGTGCCATGAAATATGTTGGCTCATACTGACAAAGACCACAGGAGCCATCCGTGACGGTCAGAAGGAAGAGGTGGCTGGAAGCCTAGAGGCAAAGTTGCACTCTTCCTCCAGCCAGTCATTTCTTGGTGTAACAAGAGACATGTCCGCTGGTATAAGCCACACGCAAGTTGGTCAGTATCCCAGACAATGTGTTTTCACAACGTTCAGTCATCAGCAAGGGGATGAGCGTCACCAAGTACATACAATACACTGTCACCTCAGCAATCCCAGATTTACATTTTCACTCTTGGAAGCCATTCCAGCAGAAAGGGAGTCTAGCTGACCCATGTTCAAGCTGATCCGTGTTAGCTGAGAATGTGGATAATGTAGATAGTTTCAAAGTCTCCAAAATTACTTGTCGGGGAACACAAAAGTCCATGTTTAATTTCAAAATATGAAGACCATATTTTCATTTTTTTGTTTGAGTAAATTCATTCACATCAGAAATTTATGACATTTCTAGCTGAACTGGAAAACTCAAATACACAGGGAAGTAGAAGTTTTAAAAAAAACTCTAAAAACGTTAGAGTATTTTTGTTTGTTTGTTTTTGTTTTTCTTCCAGTACCAGGAATCGAACTCACAACCTTGAGCTTCCCAGGCAGGCACATTGCCTCTGAGCTAAATCCCCAGCCCCATAGAGTATTTTAATATTTCTAATTTACTGTGCATCCCTCTGGACTGACCTTGTATTTCACCTCCTCCTGAAGCCTGTCCCTATTCATAAGTCCAGGTTACATACTTCTTAATATGTCCATCTATCACTCCATGTATACTACTCCAAGGCTTTTGTCATGCTGTACTGCAATCTCTTTTATTGCTGCCTCTACTTCATTATCATCTCTTTGGGGAAAAGGATTGTGTCTCTGTCATTAATGAAGCCCTGAAACCTGATTCAGTGCTGACTATACGGTCTGTGCTCAATGACTCTTTGATGAACAAATAAACTACTCACACAGGAATCACTTATAGTGACACGGAGACACTGGCTCACACAACATAGGTTAGGGAGGGGACTGCAGTCATGCTAAAAATGCAATGAACTCCTTTGCGAGGTGAAGTTCTCTATCACTGAAGATTTTAAGCAGGTGAAAATGACTATTTGAGTAAAAAGAAAACAATAATTCATCATTTGGAGATCAGGAGTGGATGAATTCAGAAAAGCCTTACATTTCACTTGTACTGCTTCTTGAATAAAGCTTAGTATTCATTTCCTAATAGCTGTTTTAGACTCTGCGTTGTGTTTGTTTCTTCTTAAAATAGCAGGTTCAATAACTATATAGGCAGTGTTAGAAGAAAGCTGTGTTCATAGCCTTCCCAGGAAGTATGTGGCTCGTATTAGCTATTAGCATTCATGATTACAAAAAAGCATCAGGAAAAAAAGAATGGGGGAACATATTGGAAATGTAAAAGCGTTACCTCTAATAATATAACAGATCTTTCAGGAAATGAGATATTAGCTTAACAAGGGAACTCTTGATTGAATGGAAAAGAACAGAACACAAAATCAAACACCTCCCAAACCCCTTAAGATCCACAGATGCCTTATTACAAGCTACCACCTGTGGTCTCTGTTGCAGTGTGCAGCTTCTCATTTACGCACACCACTGTTCGTGTAACAAGCTGTTTCCCACCAGACATATCAATTTATCATTTCAGCAAAGCCTCAGAGTACTCCACAGATGGACATTAGGGAGCAAAGCAATGGTCTGCCACCAGCATTTGGCAAATAATTTATTCCTGAACTGCTGATCTCAATTAAAACTAGATTTGAAATGCCTGGGAGAAATACAGGGCTGTCACTTACTGAACTCTATTTGTTAAAATGACATCCTCAAAGAATTACATAATAAACTTAGACACTGCATCTCTCAACTGTAGACTAGAATGAAAGGCTTTTGGAAAAACAGGAAGCTATCGCTATTGGTCACTATCAATTGTATTCAAAGGGCTTACTAATATTGGGGATCAGTTCCCTATTCTATCGGTGTGCCCCTCATAGTACTGAATCAGTGAGAAGATAGAGTGAAAGGTTTCTGCTGTTTCATCCAGAAAACTTGGCAATACCTACAGAGCAAAGCATGCTTCCACACTATGGAAGATAAAGAACAATTCTTCTCTTCTGAGTACTGATTAGCAAACCACCATGGTTACTGAGAACCAGACACATCCAAACGAAACCCAGAAACCAGTTTATCATGACTATTTATCTCATTTTCAGTATCACGCCTGTGAGCTTCATACACTTCCCAAAAGATGGGTGATCTTTCAGAAATACTGCCTACATGTGAAATCAGTGAGTTATAACAGTCTACTGCCCATAACATTTCACTTTCAGTTATTTTCTTATTCTAAATACAGACACTGAAATTGCTCCCTCCATAAATCACTGAATTAAATGTTTCTGATTAACATGATGGAGGTGGTATAGGCATGACAAGAATGAATAGATATATTTATTTCTTGGTTTCTATGCTAAATTCCATGATTTCCAATATAAAAATAAAAAATACAGCAACAGGAAATTAACTGAATGCAGAAATGTGCTGGAGAGGTCAGTAATAAATGTGCATTTAATAAAAATAACCGTGTATATTTCATCTTTACTTCAAGCATCATTGCAGTTCTGAAACCTCTGTTCAACCAACTGTTAAAAAAAAAAGACAACCCTTCTTTATGGAAATGGCCGAAGGGGGCAGTCCTGAAATGTCACTTTTTATGCCTACATTTCTGCTGCGGAGCCAAGGTACACTCTGGCCGACTTTCTCAGTGTGATGAGGCTTTCTTCTTATAGTCAGAAACTTGAATCTCCCTTCCAAAACATCAACCCCAACACCTCTGAACTGTGGATATAATATCATGGCCAGCAAAACCAAAATGGGCTATTTCAGAAAAGTTTGATTCAGAACTAATTTAGTTGTTTTCATTTCTATTACTTCCCATTGGGGTAACAACAGGGATAAGTATACTTTTTTAATTGAAAATTTCTAATCTTAAAAGCTTTTCAGTTTGGAATCTCCAAGAATTTGAGGAGAGGCAAAACAATTTCCAAACCTCTGCTTTCATAGTTAGAGACAAAAAGAACATGGGAGATGATAGTAAGGAATATAAACATTAGACTGCTGGCTGACGGTGGTAGGAAAGCTTCAACCTGAATCTACCTCTATCTTTGACTTAAAGAAAAAGGCTTTCAGGGGCTGAGGATTTAGCCCAGCAGCACAGCGCCTGCCTGGCAAGTGCAAGGTCGTGAGTTTGATTCCCGGCACTGGAAAAAAAAAAAAAAAAAAAAAAAAAAAAAAAGAAAAGAAAAGAAAAGAGAAAGGCTTTCTTTAGAGGCCGGTGCAAGACTTGTCTGAGTCTTAGACGATACCTCCTTTCACTACAAGGTTGTTGAATCAGGCTTCACTTTTCATGTTGAGATTTTCTGTCTCTCTCCACGTGGCTTTTAATCATTTCCTGCAGCAAAGGCTACTTAGACAAATGTCACACCTGCTGAGGTGGGCGAAGCCGCACCTTCCTATTGCTCGCCGTGGCATTTTTCCAACAGACGGGCTAGCTGCTTCTCCTGAGAAGCAGCACATCGAGTCCAAGCACTTGACGCCTGCATTTGTTTCAGTAAGCTGCACCTTTTCAGTCTGTGTAGGTTGGAGCTGTCGGTTGACTACCTTCTTCAGAACGTCAAGAAATAGACAGGTAACAACCGTAAGGGTGATGGCAAACCAAGCAGAACCACTTGATAGGAGCTGAATAAATACAAAGTACATATTCTGGGAGCTCAGAAATGGCGGGAGAATCCCACTACAAAATAAAGAAAATATAAGATAAAATATAACGGATCCCCAGGTAACAAGGTGATCGATCCAAGTCCAAGAATGAGTTTCCAAAGCCACCTTTACTGTGACTGTAATAACCATGACTGTGAAGACAAAAGTGCTAAAGGCCCAGTTTCCAAACATCTGGCCATTTCCAAGCAGAGATGTATCTTTCCCCATCAGAACACAGGATCCAAAGAGGAAAATAAAGGCATGACTGAACCCCAGGATAGTCCAATAAAGAAATGCTTTAATGCTTAAGAGACAATTTTTATTAATATCCCTATAGAGAGTAGGCTTGTTCTGTAATACCTGAGGGTCTCCATGCTGTTCCCAAAGACTATATATCAGAACAGGTAGGGAAGTAACAGAAATATTGTACAAAGTCAGGTACATAGTGTCATACAGTGTTTGTTGAGAAAACAAGTAGTAGAACTGATATAAAAACTGGGGTGTGATAAAGCACACATTCTTATAAAAAAATACGGTATAAGGGTATTATGCTGTCCTATGGCACCACTGCAGAATGGAAAAGTTATTAGATGGATAAAGATCTCACTAGAGAAACCCATAACATTGGCTCTTGGTGGTAGTGCTAATGTTGTAAGCATGATCTGAGAAGCACATGTTGGCACAGGAATCATGGGTAAGGAAGGAAGGCAGGCTGCAAGAAACAGTGACTATGCAATAGCTAGATTTAAATTCCTCTCCAGACTCCTTTTTGCTCACTTTTGAAGTCACTTTAATGAAAACATATGTTACTAAAATTTCACTATGATCTTGGGTTTGTTATATTTTGAATATTGTACTAAAATTGCTAATTGTTAACTATACATTCCATTATTTTTCAATAGATTCTACTAATAAACACTTTAAACTCTTACTATTATGTGAATAAGTTGCATAGATATTGATCACAAAGAGTATACCTTCCCTTGGATAAGTCCACAATACTAAAGTGAAGCAAAGTCTGAACTAAAAAATGCAATAAATGTTCCTCCACTGTGATAGTCTGATATTTTAAAGTTTGTCTAAAAGCAAAAAGTTGGGTGAATTAGAAGTGAAAATGCATCATTAAGCAAATTAAATTAACCTCCTTTCATTAAATATCTAATCCACAGTGGTCCCACAAAAGGAACGAAGCACGGGGCTATGCAGACAAAAGACGGTTTCTCCTCTTTGGGAATTCACAGCCTAGCAGGGCAAACAGAGAACAAACATGCAAAAGCTACTGGAGAGACAAATTCGTGTTATCAGGTTCGCAAGGACAGGCCTGTGTTCTAGCCATAGGTTTTCACTGGGAGGAGGGACATGTGGCCCTCAGTTCAGAAGACAGTGGGAAAGGTTCTACCAGGCAGCAAGAACAGTAAGAGAACCACAGAGGAAAAGAAAGACCTGTGAACTTAATAAAACATGTCTTATTGCAGGAATAAAAAAAAAAAAAAAAAAAAAAAACAAAACTCTGTGGGAGCAAACAACAAGAGATGAAACTTGAAAGGTAAACATTTTCAGAACATAAAATGCCTTAAACTAATAAAATGCTGCTTGTATTGCCACGTTTATTCCTCGATGCCCAATAAAGCATGCTATTTAATCCCTTTAACTACCATATTCATAAGGCTTGAGAAGTTTATTCCAAATGTTTTATTTAGAAGAACTTATAAAACCTAGGAACTTCCATCTGAAGGCAAGTTCTAGCATCACAGCAAATTATTTCTATAGACTATACTTTGACAATCTGAATATTTCAATTGTGCCGTTAACTGAGAAATCAACCTACTTCTTCTTCCTTTCGGTGTGGTTTGGCATCAAGCCTCAGCAGCGAGAGATAATTTTAAAAACCTTATTTCCTCAGTAGTTTTCCAGCTGCTTAACACCTAACCTGCAAATTCAAAAGTGTATGTCATTTCCCCAGGATATGCCATGAAATCAGGGGTCACAAGTTAAATATCTGTAATTGTACATCCAGTCCAAACAGAATTGCAACATTTTGCTTGTTCTGGAAAACAACAACAACAAAAAAAGCTCTTGTGCATCCTTTCGGCATCATCCTCTGGGCTGTTCTTAAATAGCACACGCAAAAATAGGCATAGTCAAATGGACACAAACTTTGTGTTAAAGGCTGTGTTTCAGTGCAGTTGTGCCACCCATCACCACGTGACCTTGAGCATCATTTCATTCCCCAAACCTCGGTTCTTCTCATCTGTGAAGGTGGACGTGCACACCTACCCGTAGCTTTCAAAACAGTCTTTCACAATTGCCTATGTAACACACTTGGCAAGCTGTGAGAGGACAACTAAGTAGAGCCATGATTAATATGCAGAATGACTCTATACCCACAGCAATTCTTCAAATCCTTAGCCACCAAGAACCAAAAAACTTTTGGGTTATCAACAGCCCCACTCTGACTCAACTAAAGCAACTCCTTCCCTAATTATCTCTTCTTGTCAACTTCAAATGCATGTGCTTTTTGTTTTCTAGTCAAGGATGTAGCGGGTCAGGTCCTGCCCATGGGAGCCAATATTCTGTCTTTTATGACCATAAACTCTATTCTGTCCTTATCCTTTGGAGTAGTTGTCCCCAACCTATTGCTGTGAGAAACAGGTTTTGTCTTTTCTGTCAAAGCACAAGGCCAAAACAATTCCACTTTGGATTTAAATGACTGGACCATCTACTCACTACTGCCCATCCCACTCTGTTAATATCCTAAGCTCAGAGAAATGGTAACTATGGAACACAGCCCCTTTCCAAGATAACAAGCATCACCTGCCATTCCACCCTACCCATCCACTCTTAACTTACCCAGAATGCACCACCCTCTCCCTCCTGCCACTTGAGTTTGTCAACTAAGATAGACTGAAAGCCTTTGAATTAAGCCAATGAATTTAAAGGATAGCTGCTTCCCATGCACTAGGGTTTAAAGTCCCTCTTCCCAGCCATCTGCCCCACCCACCGCTGCCTCACTCCTGGGGTGTGCTTGTGCTCTCTTGCAAAAGTAAAATATTTGTCAAAATTTCTTGGTGTCTGAGGGTTTTATTATTACCAACAAATTAAGTCTGGGAGCTTATTTCCAACACTGGGGTCAGGCTACACAGCAGGAGGGGAGCAGTGCAGCCTGTGAACAAAGAGTTGTCCGAGGTCTGGCATTATCACCGAGCTCCACCTCCTGTCAGACCCGTGGTCGCATTAGATTCCCAAAGGAGTGTGGACTCTACTCCTTGTGAGAATCTGTTCTGAACGAATATCCCACACACATCACCACTCCCACCCCATATTCACAGAAAATTGTCTTCCCAAAACTATCTCTGGTACTAAAAAGGTTGGGGGACAATCCTTAAAAAGGTTTAGGACACTCCAGAAAGCCTAGGAATTTTTTTGATACTACAAAGTTCATACATAATGGAAACTGTTAAGCATTTAAAAAGCTCTTGTCTTCAATTATTGTTCATTGTAGAAAGCCAGTTTGTCCTTTAAAGGAACAGTACTGATGTTTATTAAGCACTTCTATGTGCCAGGCAAAAACAGCATCCACATAAGATTTCCATTCTGCTTCATGACCTGAACCTAAGGCTCACAGGTATTCTTTCTAAAGCGTTAAATAATGAGGTTTTAGAACTCTGGGTCAAGATGCCCAATCAAGAACATTACTTAGGTGCTAAAAGGCAGCAAATGTGTTTTTCCCAGCCATTTAAAAATGTACAAAACATTCTTAGCTCATGGGCAGAACGATTAGGTGGCAGGTGCTAGTTTGCTGACATGTGATATAAACAACCCAGTGCAAAACACAGTGATTTGCTCATTTTGCAGAATGTTTACCCATGCTCACAGGTAAATAGGGAGGGCAGAATTATACTCATGCTGATCTGACTTTAAAACCAATGCCCTTTCCCAGTCTGTCGCGTGAAACAGTAAAGCACTATAAAGAAATACTGGTTTGTAATAGAAGAAAATGCCATCCAAAGGGAAGTGTCCTTCCAGGTGCTGCCAGGTTCTTGCGGCTTGAAGTCAGCTGATACTACAATGTACTTTGAGTTCAGACCCCATTTAAGAAACTATGAGTACACTCTTTGGAGAATGAAGCTATATGCAGTTATAGGATTTATTTTACCTTAAAGAAAACTGGTCCTGCCCTTTACCTTTAGTAAAAGTTGAGATCTTTGTGTCGAAAGGGAAAATAAGAAAAGATAATCAATGTTTCATTTGATGAGAAAACAGATTTTGAGAAGCCAGTCTTTCCATTCTGTTATTTTTAAATAATGCTATGCTTGTTTCCTAGAAAAGGGTCAGAGGCTTGCGTTATGGAGTATCATTTTACTCAGAAATATCAGTGCTTTTAATGCCAATTTTTAAAAAACGAGTTTTACAGCAATCAAAAATCCCTAATGTATTCAGTTGTTTTGTAAAAATTCTTTTTGCTTAAAAACTTCACTGTAAGCTTTTTATAAAAACAGAATCTAGAAAACACACTAAAAAGAAAACTAAATCATCCCTTATCCCACTATCTAAAGCTAATTCCTGTCAATAGCACTGTAATATTTTCTTTCATTTATTGTAATATTCTCTCTGAGTCTCCTACTTTGTAATCAGCCGTTCTTATAACTAGGTGACTAAGAATAGTACTGGCCAATTAGATGCCTGTGAAAGAAACACGGGGTTTTCAGAAAACCTCTTAAAAACAGAAGGTGGGCACCACTCAATTCCTTTGCTCCATCCAGAGGCTAGAGTTATCATCTTAGACGGCGAGGTAGAGGTACCCTAGGAATTTAGAGAAATCTGGATATGTAAAGCAATAAATCAGGAGTAACTAGGGTCTTGCAACTAAATTTACAGAGCCTTCGTAACAGTTCTGGATTGCTTTCCACACTCCCCTACTTCTCTTGGTCTTTATTGATTTTTTGTTCTGTTTTGGTTTAGTGCACTTTCTTTTTTATATGCAATCTCACCATATGCCATTTGTATTCTCTTGGTTAGTGAAAGCGGGACAATTTAAAACAGATCAAATGCTACCAAGGATTTTTCCCAGGTATTAAGGTTAAAGTGGGCTTTATTTTATTTTATCCTTTATGCTTTTCAGTATTGTCTTCATTTTCTACCAAGAATATGTGATAATTTTGTTACCAGAAAAAAGAGGTATATTGTTTGAAATATGTTTAAATTATGAAAGGACTAAATACTTCAGTACAATACTTACATTTCAGTACAATAGTTAATTCCTCTCAGATATCCCTACAAACAGAAGGAATTACTACTTGTCAAAGTTTTTAGTAAATTCCATCAATGATGTTTATTTGACAACCAATATTGGAAGAACATACCTTAGTCTGATAAAAACAACAATCATATGAATGGTTTTGCATATGACAGAGATTAGTTAATGGAATTGTTAAGTAAAAAGGCAGAAAAAAATTTTTTGACACAGGGCCTCACTATGTAACCCAGGCTGACCTTAAACTCACAGCAATCCTCCTGCCTCAGCCTCACCAGTGCTAGGATTACAAGGACCATAAGGCAAAGGCAGAAATTTTTCACATAGATTTAATAATTATTCCTGGGTATGACATCTCACAGTTGAAAATGTTAAATATTAGTATAGGTAGCTTTAAAGAATACTAAAAACAGTTCAATAATTAGTAAAGATTACATTTACACTGCAACTATACTGGGAAGAATAAGTAAGTCATATATCCAAATATTGGCGAATGTTCACCATCCTCTGAGATAAAAGTTATAAACAGAGCATTATATGATTAAAGTAGCCTCTAAGTATATTCATAAAATTATATGTTCTAGAAAAATGTTAGTTCACAAAGTAGCTCTAGTGAAGACACAGCTAATCAGTACAGGCAAATCACTCTACAGACTTACTATCTGAAAGTGACTAAATTAGCATTTAAATCTGAGAGGGCAAAGGCAGATTAGGTAAAAGACAGAATCTTGGATGCTCCACAACAAAAGCTGATAAAAAAAATCCTGAAGCAAAATACAAAATGGTAGAAAAGCATAACGTAATTAGGTACAAAATTTATCAAATCCATTGAAGTAAACTGACATTGAAGGTGGCTTGTCTTGTTGTTTTTTTTTTTTTTTTTTTTTTTTGGTTTTTCTCCGGTACCGGGAAGCGAACTCACGACCTTGCGCTTGCCAGGCAGGCGTTTTTGCCGCTGAGCTAAATCCCCAGCCCCAAAGGTGGCTTGTCAATTGATTAGCTGGGAGCTGCCTGGGAGATTGGTAAAGCACACCTCTGTGTGTGTATGGACGGGTTACAGAGGTGTGACCTTCATGTCTGCATCTGACCCCTCACCCCTTCCTTTCTAGCTCTGTTTCCTGCCCTGCCTGCTGGCTACTCTGAACTAAACATCTTTGTTCCACTACACTCTTCTGCCATGATGTTTCTGCCTCAAAGCCAGCCTGCCATGGACTGGAACTCCTCAAACTGTAAGCAAGTTAAATCTCTCCTCCTCTAAGTTGTCAGTGTCAGATATTGTGTCCCAGCAACAGGAAAGCTGACTGATACAAGTGAACACCCCAAGCACTTAAATTGGCCAGAAATCTATCTATCTTTTCTTAAAGCACTCACTGTGACAGAATATGATAGGTACTACAACATTACAAGTGGACCTGTGAGAAGCTGAATTTATAAATATTCTGAGATTTTTACAAAGCGTCTTGAATAGCCTCCACAAGTTGGAAGTTTGTGTAGCTCTCTACAACCTATTTTACAGGCATGGACGCATGAAGATGGAAGCTGACCTTTACCCACCATTTTTAGAAAAAAACTCACATAGACCAAAACCTTGAATGAAAAAGACAACAAATATCTCCATATTCACTATATAGTTTCAGTAATTGTTAATGCTATACCTACTTTCTTTTCCATATATGTATATATATATGTGTGTGTGTACATGTGTACATAGTCTGTGTATTAAAGACATAAGATAATGCATATTATAGCACTTTGTATCTAAATATTCAAAATTTCTATATAATATATTCTCTTACATAACCAGTGTCTGTATGACCTAAGAATATTCACAATAATGTTTAATATTACTTAATATAAAATTCAGATTCAAATTTTCCTAATTGTTTCTAACATACTTTTTATAGGTTTGCTCTTCTGTAAGTTGAATTCCATCAGGCTTTATGTTTTCGGTAACCCTGCTTGGATGGACTCCACCATTCCTGCCTCCTGGCCTTCACATCCTTCTCTAATGCAGTCACCCCTAAACATGAGCTGGACCAACTGAATCACTTCTAAACTCTGAGTACAGTGGAAGTAAGTGAAAGTGAGTTTGAAACTAAGATACAAAATGACTTTGGATTCCATCTCAGGCATCTCTGCTCTGTCTTCGATCATGTGCCCTCAGAGAAGTCACCTGAGAAGCTATGATTCAGCCCCATGGAAATGCTCACACAGCAAGGACCTGGGGTCACCAACAGCTATGTAAATGAGCTGAAAAGTAATTTTCATGGCCTTCCCCCAGATGGGGCTTCAGATGAGACTGCAGACTGGACAGTACCTTGACTGCAACCTCACAAGAGGACTTTAGCCACAGCACCTTGCTATGCTGAGCCCAAATTGCTCACCAAGAGGAACTGAAGTGATCAGTGTTTTTTGTTTAAACTACTAAGTTTTGGTGTCATTTTTCATACTGTGACAGATACCTAACACAAATGTGATATTATACCACTTCAGTTTCTTTTACTCTTCAAGAGTGTCCTAAACATTTTTTCTCATGATATATTTGTTTTGAAACAAAACAAATATTGTTCTGTGACAAGGTCACTTTTCTCATTGAAGGCCTATAATACCATATCATATATTTATCTGTCCAATTGTTTCCTTATAGTATCATTTCACTTTCTCTATATTCTTCGACTCTCTAAAAAAAGTAAGAGTGATGTCTAATGACCTTATTAAAATTTAACAGTCTTTGCAAGACCACTTTACAGATGATGTATCCTTCACAGGGGATAATATTACTGCTTTTCCCAATTAGCAAGTAATTTCCTAACATACCCCTGGATGCTGTGGACTGTCTCTCCTCACTAATGCAGCGAGAATCCCTCTGTCTGTAGACAAGCCCTAGCACTAACAAGGTGGCCCAATGGCTTTATCAGAAAACCTTAATCAACATGTTTCTGATTTTTTCACATAAGGATTATGATATACATACACACTGAAGAATATTACCTCTTCCTACTACAAGTGAAGGAAAACAGATAAAAGGTCTTGGCAACCTAAGTTTCTGTTTTTTGTTTTTTTGTTTTGTCTTTTTGATACAGGATCTCGCTATGCAGTTCAGGCTGGTCTTGAATTCACTTTGTAGCCCATGCTGGTCTTGCACTCTCAACGATCCTCCTGCCTCCGACTCCCGAGTGCTGGGATTACAGGCATGCGCCACCACACACAGGTAAGTTTTTAAATTAAGTAATTTGGGCTCCTATCATAACTGCTAGCATTTATTCTATCCTCAAACATTTAATATCCACATATTATATATTTTCAGCATAAGAAAAATTAAAACTTATCACAATAATTCAGATGATCAAATGTTCTATACAGCCTCAAATATGACATTATCATCACTTTACATGTTCATGGATAATGTGCAGACAAAAATATTCTCAGGTACCAAAGAAAGCCCGAGCTTCCTCGGTGTCTCATTGTCTGATTAGGTGTGATGATTTGATTCCAAATGTTTTGAATTATTCAAGAAATTAGAAGTAAAATGGAGACATCGAGTCAACAAAAAATAAAATTTATCTGCAGGAGAACTTCTGATTTCATAGGTATGTTCCAGTTAGACAGTGTGTATTAAGGCAGAAAAAGATAAACCAATATAAATTTTCCTTTGGAATGTATCTCTTTATACAGAATCATCACAGTCTCTCTTTTTACATGAAAATAGGGTATTCAATTTCAGTCCCCTCCTAATAGTAACTTTAGTTTAATGATAAAATGCATCCATGCCCACAAGCTAATAAGCCCAGGTTGGAATCCAGTGAATCATTAACTCTGGGATTTAAGAGTATCAAAAACAAAGTACTGCCTTTTTTGGCAATAATCTGAAGGATCCTAAAAGACAATCACACATTTCATAGAACCAATCCAGTCCCTGATTCCTTGTTTAAGCAAGTTGTTATTGATATTTAGCTATAATATGTATCTATTTTGTGAGTTAGAGGCATTAATTTTAATTCCCTTCATGAATAAAAATTAGCCCAAATAATACAAAAACAATCTTGCAAGGCATTTCATAATTTTATTCAATTATCTGTATGCAATGCTGTCCGTTGGTTATATGAAATTAAAGAAGTTGAATATTCATAGGGCAAACACTTAAATACTAGAATAATCAACAAGCAGAGGATTTTTTTTGTTTTGTTTTGTTTACCCTGCATATTTATAAAATGTCTGCTTCGTGAATGTAATTTTAATGTTTATAAATAAAAATAATTCATCAGTCATCACTGAAAAAACTAATTATTTCCCTTTCTTGCTAATGGACTACACAATACAGAGGCTATCTCTCAGCACATTTATTTTTTCCTTAGGGGAAACTAAACTAAATTTGGTACTGCAAGTTGTTCAATTAATCTTTTGTAAATTAGACTCCACATATGAGTGAGATCATGTGCTTCTTGTCTTTCTGTGCTTGAAAGGGTTTATCTAAGAGAAGTTGAAAATAAAATGGTGGTTGTCAGAAGCTATGAAAAGTAAGGACTAGGGAGGTGGAGACTGATCACTGGTTATTAGTTTACAGTTGGGCGGGCAAATATTTTCAGAGAGTGTCAAAGAGTAGAGTGGCTATAGGTAATGGTAATGTACTGTATATTTCAAAACAGCTACAAGAAAAGATTTTGGAAGTTTTCATCATAAAGAAATATTAAATGTTTGCATGTATAGATAAGTTTAACCTGATTGAAATGTAACACAAGGTATACATGTATCAAAACACCACAGATACCTCAATATGTACAATTTTTACATTTAACACCACATGGAACTTCATTACCATGTACAACTTTTACACGTTCTGTGTCAGTTAAAAGTAAATTTAACTTAAATTTTAAAAATAATTTTTTCTTACAGACAATAATATTTTTCTTACAGATGTAAAAGAATGAAATTCTTTTACATCCTGTCCCTTATGTTGTATTTTAAGAAGATGAAACTTACTACCCAAATAGTACAATGGTTTCCTTTTTGAGGATTAAGCAAGAGTAGAGAATGACTTCCCTCTCTTTTGTTTTCCACCTGAGAAGGACTCTCTTTTTCTTTTTTTTTTTTTTGGTTTTTCTCCGGTACCGGGAACCAAACTCACGACCTTGCGCTTGCCAGGCAGGCGCTTTTGCCGCTGAGCTAAATCCCAGCCCCAGAAGGACTCTCTTAAAGGAGTGGTTGCATCTCTCTTAAAGGAATCCTTTTCCTGAAGATACAGAAGATACCTGTGCACAGGGGCCCCTTGTCCTATGAGAAATGGCAATTTTCCAGTTGAAAAGGCCTGGGAGTTCACACAGCTGATATGAATATTTAATGTGACCCAGACTTCAGCCGTTTTTAAAAGCTTAAACACTTAAGAAAATTCCACTCCAATTGAAAGTTTCTGCTGTCAATTTAGTCCCCACCAGCAGTCCCCCAAGGCCCCTGCACAACTAACTACATGTAATTGGTTTCCAGTAGCAGTACTTAACCAGATTTTCTCTTATGCCATATATTTTATTAAAACAGATTCTTAAAAATTTTATAGGGTATAACATCTAGTAGTTATTTTATAGTAAGAAGCTGTCTTGTTGCTTCTCTCTCACTGCTGAGACAAAATACCCGACAACCAAAATTAAGGAAGGAAAGGTTTATTTTAGCTCACAGTTTGTGGAGGTTTCAGTCTGTAATCAGCTGGCTCCAAGGCAGGGTGGCTTGTCACTGGGCAACATTTCAAGGCCGCACAAGACAGCAAAAGCAGCAAGAGCAAAAGTGGGGAAAACAAGCCTCTTTCCCTCCTTTATACTGTATGCCTGCTATCCGCCCACACCATCTCCATGCCCTCCTCTTCCACAGCCTCAGAACGTTTACAAGGTGAGGCCCCTGGCTCCCTGCTGAGTTAAATTTTAAACTTCTCAAATTGACAAAATGTATCAATCTATATAGAAGCTATTAGTCTCTTTTGTGATGTTTTTAAGAGCTGCACTGAGAGTACTGTGCTGTGGGATCCTCCTCATATTCAGGCTAAATCGCTCCATTTCATTCACACTGTTAGTGATTGCTAAAAATGCACCATCATAGACTAATCCATGGTATCTATTGTATTTTCTCTTTTTGCTAGCCTCATAAGCCCATGTCACAAAGAAATGATGAATAAGAGAGAATTGACAGTAGCTCCTAAAACATTTTACACTAGGGAGCTATTCACAAATCAATTCTTTGTTACATTATTCTAGAAATGTACTGCTGAATGGACATCAAGTTGATTATTTTGTGTTTCTAGAATCTATCTATATGCACTTTAAATTCAGAGTTTTGATCTGTCCCATCCTACAGTGTCAGCGGCTGAGCAGTTACAGATGCAGGCCACACTTGGTAACTTCAATCTTAAAATTTTAGGGATGAGATGGTTTGGAGACTTAATGACTGGCCTTCCATTGTCCTTGTCTCTGGTTCCCTCCACACTCCAATCCTTCTACACATTTCTGCTAGACAAATTTTAGGAATGCATAACTGAAATTCCAACACCTGTTCAAAGATTTTTAATATCTTTCTATCATCTGCCAAATTAAGTTCAGATTACTTCCTTTGGAATTTCCATGGGAAATATGTGAACAGGAATTTAGGAGGGTGAGGGTGCAATGTCAGAGAACACTTGCGCTGCAGAGGGGCAATGGGTAGGAGCAGACCACAGACTCTCTAAATATATCAACAACTGACCCACCAAATCTTCTCAGCTCTGTGGTTTTGCTCGGGGTGTTTCTTTCCCTAGGATGTGTTGTCCCTGTCTGTAAAAATTCAGTGTTAAATTCTATCATGATTTTTCTGTCCAGTTCAAACCCCTACTGTGCCTTGCTTATTCTTCTCAAACAGTTTATTTTATTCTTTTATTATGGTGGATATTTTCTTGCCTTGTTACTCCTTTGATCATGAAAGAAGATGAACATGCTTGGTAGAATCTGAGGATGACAGAAATTATATAGATATGATTCAGTGATTTCCAAAATCTAAAGCCACAGAGTTATCTGTATTACTTCATCTAATTAATTTCTCCTGGATATAGAAAATATGCATATGTGTATCACTCACAATTAGTTTCAATTATTTTCAACATTAATTACTGACAATGTGATCACAAAAATCTATTGTATTCTTATAAATTAGTGCAAGTCATCATTCTCTCCTTGATTGGTATAAAAATGAAAATCTGAAAATTTTTGGGAAAAATTTTGCTGACTACAAATTAAGACCCCAAGAACTTGAAAAAAGTCTTTTATTCAAAATATAACTGCTGTTTTAATGATAAATCAAACACTGAACATCTTAATTTTTATAATTATGTGTACAGACATTGATCCACTAATACCAACATTTTTGGATTTGATTTATGCTATGCCCACATCAGCAAAAGTAATGCAACAATTTATAATATCAATATATATAAAATTATGTTGATAAAAAAATTATGTTGATAAAAAATTATTATTTGTTATGTCTAAGAAACTAAAGAATCAAAAATAAATTTTCAGACGAGAAAAGATGAACATTACAATCACTTTAACTGAATCTTAAATTTAAGACTACAGTCCTCCCTTGCTATATAGTAGTTCACTTGTTGTGGTTTCACTGTATTGCAGGTTTTTAAAGAAAAATATATCTAATTCTATATCACAGAGTTTTTACTATATCGTGGAATTTTGCATTATATAGGTATTTATATAATATTTATGATTTTAATTATTTTTTACTAAAATTTTAAAACAATATAAAATATTACAAATGTTAAACATTAAAAATATTAAATCAAAATAAAATTCTGTACAGTATGTATTATATCAGCAGATGAATACCGTACTGTACACAATGGAAATGCAGTACGCCACTGCCAGCCCAAGCCTGGCAGAGCCACCTGGCACAACCTGCTCCCTGGCTCGCTTCCGCCCTCCATCCACACCTGCCCTGTCCTCCCCTCCTGCCCGCGGGGCTGAGTTGCCCGATTCCTCTGAGTGTCCCCAGGCGCCTCCCCAGTTGGAAGCCAAGGCTTTGGGAAGAAGGATCTCCCTGCGAAGGCGCGCAGGAGTATGGGAAGGGTTTATAAAGCCTTAAAATATATAAATTATAAAATAAATATAACGATGCTACATCACAGATTTTCACCTATCGTGGGGGTCTCTGGAATATAACTCCCACAATAGGTGAGAGATCTCTGTGCATTTCTCTCAACTAAGGCAATAGAGGAAATGTGATTCTCAATGTCTGACTATAAAGTATGCATGCACATCAGGAGATGTGACAAATGCTGTTCTATCATTGAACCCTGGAAGAAATTTAACACACTGATATAAAAATTTTGGATAATGGAACTACCTACTTATCAGATTATTCTTTATATAAACTAGAGAAGGAGATTTAAAAATATTTCGGTCTCCCATAGAATTCAGTATTCTATAAGATACTCATACAATACAAGCATTTTAGACATTGCTGCCTTATCTATTCCAACACAGAATTTATAGACCTTAAAGAAAAGGATGACCAACACTGGATGCCTCAAACTGTCTTCCTCAAACATCAGAATGTTATAGGAAACTTTCAACATCTTCTAGATAAAATAAATTCACAGATGTATTCTCTGACATGTGTCAAAAGTGCCAAAAGTTGATGATGTTGAGAAGAAAGGTGCATTCTGATTTTACATACAGGATGTGAAGATAGCAGAAATACTCTTCCACTGACAAAATTGGGATGTCTCATAGTTAATGTTAAAATTAGCTGACTGAGTATGAAATTACAGCTAATTAAAGATTATCAGTCTATATTTGAAGGTGATACACTGCTTTTAATTTTATACTGTAAACCATACAAAGAAATACATAGAATTTATTATTTAATGAACACATTTTGTTCTACAGCTTCTGTGTGCTCAGAAGTTTCCAAATTTTAATTTAAAAATCTTATCCTTAAAGTGCAATGAAAATATATATCATATATCTAAAACTCATTTTTATCTGAAGTAAGATGCAGCAAAAATATAGGAAACTCAGACAGAAAAAAAAAAACGTTTATCTTCCCATATTACCATAAAAATCAGAGTTTTAATCTTGCTAAGAGTGAAAAAACAACCTCTCACATGGTATGGTTGAAAAATACAGTGCACATTTAAATTTTCAAGTCTAAGTACTAATATAGTAAAAGATAGACTGCCATTAATCCCCTGAAAATAATCCCCTTTGTTTTAACGTCTTTTTTTTTTTTTTTTTCTTTTGGTACCAGGGATCAAACTCAGGACCTTAGGCTTGCCAGGCAGGCACTTGTGCCACTGAGCTATATCCCCTGCCTGACCTCCTTTGTTTTATTTATTTTTTATTTATTTATTTTTTCCCGGTATCAGGAATCGAACTCAGGACCTTATGCTTGCAAAGCAGGCTCTATGCTGCTGAGCTAAATTCCCAGCCCCTGCACCTTTGTTTTAAACACAAGAATCCCATTGTTCTTGACATTTTGAGGAGGTCTTCTTTTTTTGTCTTTTTTTTTTGTGGGGAGGGTATCCAAAATTGAACTCACGACTTCATGCTTGCCGGACAGGTGCTGTGCTGCTGAGCTACATCTGCAGTCCTTTCAGAAGCCTTCTTTGTGAATGTCTTTAGATGCACTGTTGTTGTTGCTTCCTTGCTTGTACCAATTGAAAACTTTTACCTCTCCTGGTTGTTTTAACTTCAGAGACAACCAGAAGTTGCACAGTGCCAAATCTAGTAAATCAGGTGGATGAGGACACACTGTAAAGGTTTTCTGAGCCTACTTTCTGTGGAAAGGCACTAGGCATCAACCTTCAACATATTTTTAATCACACCTTTTAAAGGCACAGGTTTCAGTACTACCCCTTCGCCACTAAGTGAACCTATTTGACTTTCAAATGCTGGTAGTAAAACAAATACATCTATAAAAGTCTTTCTATTGTTGTTTGCCCTCCTTTTATCTAGTTTTGATTTAAAGAGATAGCTGTCAAGTATTTTGTTCTCCCATCCCTTTATACTCCTAAAAATTATTTAGGATCACAAAAAACTTTTTTTATATGGGTTTTGTTTTTATGGGCAGTAAAATATTAGGCAGTAAAACTAAAAGAATTCAAATAAATTTTGACAAATTGTGAAAATATACAAGCACACATTCCATTAGCCACTTTAGCCTCTAGAATATTCCACTGTAACTTCGTGGCAGAGTGGGAGTAAAAAAGAGAAAACACTTTAGTATTCCTATGAAATTAGTTTTGATTTCATGAGGCCCCCTAAGCCTATGCCAGTGATACCCATAGATATTCACATCAAGCTTTGAAAACCACCAGGTTAGAAGAACTGTCACTAATAAAGGAAAAACAAATTAGAAGAAAAAACACAGATAGCAAAATGATCTGCAGTGTAAGCATGCACGTGAGTCTTAAAGCTGTCTGCTGGGAACAGGGGACTAACTGTTCTGGCGTGTAATACTGAGGACTGAGCCCAAAGCCCTGTGATGCTAGATGTGCTCTAAACCTGAGCCATATCCCCGCCTCTTTTTTATTTTATTTTGGGGCTTGATAAATTGCCTTGGCCTTGAACCTGCAGTCCTCCTGCCTCACCATCCTGAGCAGCTGGGATTACCGGCTATGCCACGGGATGCACATTATCTTGATGTACAACACGAGAAAACACACAAAAGGATGGCTATGGTGGAATGACTTACAACTTTTAGTTCTCTACCTTTTTAACCTCTTAGTTCTAGATGTAGGCAAATTGCACTTTCATCTAGTTTAAATTAGTTCTAGAACCAAGCCACAAGAAACTCTGAAGGCACACAGAACATAAGTCTTCCATCTGGCAACTGCTGATTTCATTGTTGTTGTTGTTATTACTATTATTATTATTGGTCGTTTTGAGACAGGGTCTTGCTATGCAGTTCAGGCTGGCCTTGAGCTCACTTTGTAGCCCAGGCTGGTTTCAAATTCATAGCAATCCTCCTGCCTCAGCCTCCTGAGTGCTGGGATTACAGGTATGTGTCACTACACCCAGCTTGTTGATTTCATTATAACTCATGGGATGTGTGTATTCTGTACAGCAGAGATGTCCTGTATAAAATGTTAAGGTAATCTATGGAATAGTAAAGGAAAATATTGCTAATTCTACTTATTTATTTTTTATCCTTCCTTTCCTTTTTTAGTATTTTTGATTAATATATCCCTATTTCACCTCACTCCCAGACCCTGGAAAACACCTTTCCACTCTAGTTCTACGAGTTCAACCTTTTTCAGATTCTATATATCAATGCGTTACTTGGTCTTCATCTTTTTATACCTGACTTATTTCCTGTAGCTTAATGTCCTCAAGGTTGCTTCAGGAGTTGTAAATTACAGGGTTTCCCCATTTATAAAGCAGAATAATAGAATAATATTCCATCGTGTGTGTATATGTACTCATAGTATAGTATAAATGATAGATAGGTAATCACATTTTTCTTTATCCATTCATCTATTTACAGATACCTAGCTTAAAACTGTATTCCTTGGCAATTACAAATAATGTCATGATGAACTGGATATGCACATATTTCTTCAACATACCAGCTTGATTAATTTTGGATATATACCCAGAAGAGGTGTTACTGCACCACATGGCACTTTTATTTTTAATTTGTTAAGGAATCACCATATTGCCCATGCTACATATGGCTTTACCAATGTGCATTCCACCAATAGAAGATAGGGGTTCCCTATTCTCCGTATCACTGACAGTGCAAGTTTGTTTTGTCTTTTTGACAGTAGCCATTCTCATAAATGTAAGTAGTTTCCAATTATGACTTTGATAATTAGTGACACTAATTTTTTTATATATATATTTGTTACTAAGAAATGTCTTTGCCCATTTTTTAATCAGGTTCTTTTCTGGTTATGGAATTGTTTGAGTTCCATGTGTACTCTGGATATTAACTTCTTATGAGATATATGGTTTGCAAATACTGTCTCTCATTCAGTAAGTTGTCTTTTCACTCTATTCTTTCTTTTTTGGTGCACTTACGTGCAGTTTCCTTTCTTGCGCAATTTGAAAATAAGGTCTTATTTTTCTATTTTTGCTTCTGTTTTCTATATTTGGTGACCTAGCCAAGAAAAAAAAATTATTGTCCAGACCAATTTCAAGTAGCTTTTTCCTCATGTTTTTCTTCTAGTTGTTTTAAAACTGTACATTTATAAGTTTATGCTTTAAAGTCTCACATTTAAAACTTTAACCCATTTTCAGTTGACTTTTGTATACGGTATGAGATAAGATGATTTGATTCTTCTTCATGTGGATATTCAATTTTTTCAACTTTGTTTGTTGAAGTCACTATCATTTTCCCATTGAGCGTTTTGGCTCCTTTGTTGAAGATCAACTGACTGTAAGTATACGGATTTATTTCTAATCTATTCAGTAGCTTACCTTTTAATAACTCTTATTTTTTTAATGCATTAGTTCAGAATCATATGTATGTAAAATATGAAGAAAGATAAATATATCAGGAAAAATTATTTTATTAATGGGGTGTGTAAAGTGATTTGCAGACACATTCTACTCTGTTAAAATATTTTAACTAAATTAAATCAATATTATTGACAAAACCAAATATTAGTGAAAATCTGATACATTCTTCTTTCATAGTTTGGTACTAGTATATATTAGTGTGCCACTTTGGAATAGTATATCGTACTGTATATAAAAATTAAATATATGTGTCCTTTATGACCCTGAAACTTTTTATAAGACATATGCTGAAGAGGAATAAAGGCAGAAACATACTAAAGATAAGCTCAAGAATATTTTCATTAATTTTACAAAAAGCAGGTCAACTGAAAAGTCTCCAAAAAGGAAATTATCCAAATGCCCATTGGCAGGAAAATGGATGGGCAAATTGTGGCATATTTATGTAGCAGAATACTGCAAAGTAATAAAGAAGAATGACCTACTGATATACAAAGATAACACTTGTAGACATAATGTTGAAAAAGTTAAACCCAGAAACAAAACAGTACAAGCTAAATGATTCCATTAATTTAAGTGAAAAACAGCACCAATCTATAGTGGTAGAACCCACAACCGTGGATACTTTTGCCAGAGTAGCCTAACTGGGAAAGGGCTCAGGAAAAATTTTTAGGGGACTGGAACTGTTGTATATCTTGATTTTGGTATTGTTTACATGAAGATGTAAATATGCAAGAATTCATTGATCTGTACTTTTAGGATTTGTGTACTTTACTATGCATATTATCTTCTGTAATAATAAACAAATTATTTCAAAAGTCATAACCATGTGTTTAAGACACATCCAATTTAATTTTTTACCATTTGAACTACAAAGGACCAGTGGAAAACTCCTTCATGAACAAGAAAGTTCAATATTAGAATTTCATCTTAACACCAAATCACAGGTTTCTTTTTTAAAGTCACAAATCAGTCTCGCTTTCCTCTGGAATCTTTCCCTAACATCTACCTGTTCCACTGTCTGAGAATAATCTGATTAGTTCCTGCTCTGCAGCCACGGCAAGTGAACATGAATGACTGTGTGTGCTACCTTTTATTCTAATGCAGTTTTAGCACACCCACTCCCTTGTCTTCCCTCACAAAGCTAAGAGTCCTTCACACTCGGGCAAAGCCAGTGGATGGTGATGTCAAAGACAGTCACCAATAGCTTGGAAAGTTTTTATATTAAATAACATGGAAGGAAGTCATAGTAAATTAAGAGCTACACTTAAAATATATATAAAGTAGATATATATATAGTATATAAATATATATGTGTATTGAACAAAATTAGGTAACAGTGGAACATATAAAGGAAAATACTAAGTAATATCCTCAAAGAGGTTATCAGTAGGTGTTTCACATTAGATATCTCCAAAAGATGGTACTACAATGGTTTCCTTTCCTGTTTTTTTTTTTTAATTTTTGTGAAATGGATGCTATAATAATCATCAAAATGAAATTTTGAAAACAGTTCATTCTTTCTTAAATAGCCATTTGAAGGCCACATAAAGCATACCATCTATGCTTCCACTGTCATGGTAATGATATTTTAAATATTCAGTGATTATGAGTTTAGTGTTGGCTTCAGCTCTCCTCGAGTTATGTTTTTTCCTCAGATAACAGGATCATCAGTTACAGTGTAATTCCAGGGTGGTTCATCCCCTGATTCTGTCTTAAGCATAGATTTTCAGCTTCACAAAACTTCACAAAAGCTCATCCTATGTACCTGGGAATCCGCATAGCTTTTCCCTGCTTTGCATTCCGGCTCCCTCACCAACACTGCACCGCAGCCATGCACTCCGGATTCTGGTGTCCCCTCCTGATTCTCTCAAACACCACCTTTATTTATTTTATTGCACTGAGATTCAGCTCACTCTGGATAGTAAAATTTAAAGGTGTTGGTGGCAGCATGACAGGCAAGACAGGTGAGACCAAAATAAGGAAAACAGGCAGATTTTTGGATGCAAATAGTGAGGTACAAGGAAATGTGGGCATAGCGGAGCTTGGGGACAAAGCCAGATGTGAAGGAAGAATCTGTTGATGATGTGACTTTCTGAGAACAAACATCTAAGACCTGAGTAAGACCAATCGAACAAAGTCGCTAATCCCAGAATCTGTTGTGAGTACCTTGGTTTTAATTTGTAGGACTGAAGAATCTTTCTAAGGATGGAGAAAGCCTGTCACTGCACTCTTCGGAGAAAAACAGAGAGCCCTGGCATAGGGGGCAGGTGGGTGGGGTAGCTGATGGTCACTCCAAAAAGTCTCCACAGTCCAAAGAAGATAACTGGCCTTCTAACCTATGTAAAGATGAGAATTTCATCTAAGAATAAAAATAATGGTCACGTTATTTCTTTATTGACAACTTATAAGCACTCTCTATATTTTTAGCATAGCATAACTAAAGTTCTACTGCTTAATTGAAATCTTCCTTGGCATAGATGTTCTATTAATTATATATACATAAAAAGTACATTTTTAAATGGCCTGATTATCAGGAATTTAAAGAAAAATCTTCTCCTAGCTATTTTTAAAATGGCTTTTTAAAACCTCAGACTACTTTCACATGTGGATAAATACGCATATACAAACACATATGTTTATTGTACTCTAATGCCAAATGTTAGGAACTTCTCTAGAACTTTTTCTAATAGTGGAAACGCACTCCAAGATATACACTTTTTCCATATTCAGCACATGACATTAAATTCCATAAAAATGATAGATACTGCCCTATTAGTCTTTTCCTTGTATTACTAATTTTCAGAAAGTTGGTCTAGCAAAACTAATAGAACAAAGACTTTGAGATGGGATCTGTTTTGAATCTACCTGGATAATGCTGGGCAAGTTACTAACCTTGATGACTTTAGTTAGCCCCTCCGGGAAATAGAGAAGGATTGTGTCAAAATTAAATGAGGCAATGCGCTGAGTGGCAGGAGCTGGACCCTGGTCTTCACTACTCTGAAAACACACACAGTGTGGAAGTGTTCACAACCAGGTCTCTAATCGTGTCAGGGAGCAGCAGGCCTGGGCTTCCTGTGTGTTAGCGTCCTGTATCTGAGACAGCAGACAGTCAGGACTGTCTGATTCAGAAGTACCCAGGCGACCAAAAAGCCAGATTCCCAGCTTTTCTTAACAATGTACATGGTTACAAGACATATTGGTAAATAAATAAAAATTATCTTTGTTTCAAGCAAAACAGAACAAAAGGAACCTAGGATCTATGATGTTCTTTCCACCTCTTTACAATCTTTCTCTAAACAAACGAATGGATATACTCTTCTCTTCCCAGGACAGAAACAAAAGTGCAAGATAAGATCCTTGCTACAGAAAACTCACCCTAATACTTACTTTGCCCTCAGCAGCATTTCCTCATCTCCAATCCAAATTCTGTCTCAGATTTCTTGCCAACTATGAAGTTTGCTTCTATAATATGGAGAGAAATCTAGGGCACTGGGACCCAAGAAACATCTTTTCTTCATTTCCCCAATAAGTTGTAGATTCCTGCTAAATTTCTTCATTACAATAATTTTCCTTAGGAAAAAGAACTATCTCAAGATGCCATAGTGTTTGACATACACAACAGCTTCCAAATATAGGACTGCAAGTAAGTAGGCTCATGGAGAATGAGATGGAAATAAAGTAAGCCTCACCGCGGGAAAACTTTATAAGATTCAAAGTGACAACCAAACGGGAAAATATTAAACAGCTTCATCGCATCAGTTTAGCTTTTAAATACAGTATCAGAATGTGGAGGACCATATCCTCGGGATTATGGTGAGTAAAAGTTAGCCTAAAATCTTCAGAGAGATTCCTCTTTTGAAGCCCAGGCCCAGGCAGAGGCAGAGGCAGAGGCAGAGGCAGAGGCAGAAGCAGAAAAATAGGTCAGTGTGCGAACTCCCTTAGCTGGGGCCCTGTCTTCCCTGAACCAATAGGACTATGGACATGGAATCAATTACAGGTTCAAACAGATTTTTAGCTACACATTTAATGTCAAGTATTTAATTATTTTCAAGGATTGGACAAATAATGAGATAAGAGTGTCTATATATGAAATATACAGGTGAATAATTTTTGAAAACTGCCACATTATTACACAAATATCTGAGATAACATTGTTCTTTTTAAAAAAAGGATCCATATAGGGATATCTGTGCAATTACTAGATGATAACATGAAATTAATTGTCACTTTTATATTTACATGTTCCTTGTATCACCTTTAATGAGAATGGATCTGATATAACAAATTGGCCCATAAGCAGACATTCTTGAAAATGGAGTGAGAAAGTACCTATTTATTCTTCACCTTATTTTCCTTCAAATTAGAACCGTGCCAGCTTTGTCAAGCTTAATTTTAATGCAGCTTTCACAGTCTTCCAGAAAATCCCTATTAAACTCAAAGTTTAGAAGCTTAATAGGTCTGTCACTTATTCTTTAAAAATTAAAAAAAGATCAAAAATTCCTCAAGCTGCTTTATATGCATTTTCCTTTTTCCATCTCTCCCTGTAAATTATGCGAGAAAAATCTGCACAAAGAATCAAGGTTTTGGTTTTCCAGAAATGTGATCTCAATAAGTTGATTTAGGGTGTTTGGTTTTCCTTACCCTTATCCAGTTTGTGTCCAAACAGCAGCACTGTATTTTGATGTTTTTCAGGCCAAAGAGTACAAGGGATATTTCATACATATCCCAACAGTTCATCTCCTTAAAAGACTAAGGAACACAGCCTAAGCAAGAATACATTCTGCTGTGGATCACAACCTGCGCTTACAGAGCTCATGGGCGGAAGGATGGAAAAGGGTCACAAACACAGTGCTTGAATGGCTGCAGAATCTTAAACTCTCAGTCATTTCACATCCATTTTGGAAATAATGACACCTGTTTACAGACAAGAGTGGACTTCCAAACAACTGAAAGCCCTCTAGTCTGAGTTTTATGTAATTCTAAGACATCATCATCATTTATTTTTATTTTTATTTGCAGTAGTAGGGATTAAAACCAGTGTCTTCGTATTGAGCTACAACTACAACTCTTTTTTATTTATTATTTTGAGACAGGGTCTCACTAAGCTGCTAAATAATCCAAATTGTGCTTGAACTTTGTGGTGGATTGACCACTGGTGGTCAACTTATAGCCCCCAGCTGAAATGAGTAACCGTGGGCTGGACATGGGAGCACCTGGAGACTGCTACCAGCAGCATAAGAGGCAGAACTGGAGAAGAAGTTAGGCTGTTGGGAGCTGAGAGAAGTTGTAAAGACCTTGTCATGCTGGTTTTCCTGATGAACTTGGCTGTTCTCATCATCCAAGGAGCTTGAGACCTGTTGTCACTGAGAATGGCTTTGGTTCACTTTGGGGGAAGCTCTGGTCCTACTCTGAGCATTGCTTCCTGGCTCCAGAAGGGAAGATGGTGCACAACCCAGTCTCCTTGAGAAGCTTTGTTGCTAAGGATGGCTGCGGTACCTTATGGGGAAGCTGTGGTTCTTATTTTGCACATCGCTTTCTGGCTTCAGTGCACATCCCTCAGCCTGCTAGCACAGATCCTTCGTCCCACTGGCACAGACTTTCTAGATTCCACCACCAACCTTTGGGCCTTCCCAGTGCAGATCCATGAAACAGGCCTGTATGAGATATTGTCATGGGCTCTAGGCCTCCAACTGAACTCATAGGAGGCACTGTTACGGGCTCTAGGTCTTCCACTGGACTCATGTAGGACATTATCATGGGATCCAGGCCCTCAGCTGGATTCTTGGTCTATGGTGTGTGCACAGTTTTCCTGCACTTCCTGCATATGATTCTTTGGGTGACTATTACAAATAATCTTATAAAATATGTGTCCTGTATTGTATTGTTCACCTTGCAATATCCCCCAAACCAACATAAAATTGGTACCGGCAGTGTAGCATCAGGATCCTTACGGATAGGTATGGAGAAGTCATTTGCCAAGTCAATAGCTGAACACCAATTACTAGGAGATATATTAATCTTCTTAAGGAAGAAAACCACATCTAGTACCACAGCAGCAATCAGAGTCACCACTTAATTCTGTTTACAGTAACCTACCATCACTCTCCAAGACCCATCTGTCTTCTGCACATACCATATGGGAGAATTAAATGGAGATACTGTGGGGAAAACCACCCCTGCATCCTTGAAGTCCTTGATGGGGGCACTTATCTCTGGAATCCCTCCGGGAATGTGGTACTGCTTTTGGTTTACTGTTTTACCAGGCAAAGGCAACTCCAGTGGTTTCCATTTGGCCTTCCCAACCATAATAGCCCTCAGGCTACAGGTCAGGGAACAAGTGTGAGGATTCTGCCAAGTACTAAGCACATCTATCCCGATTATACATTCTGGAACAGGGGAAATGACTACAGGATGCATTTGAGGACATACTGGACCCACAATGAGTTGGACCTTTGCTAAAACTCCATTGATCACCTGACCTCCATGGGCCCCTACTCTTACTGCAGGACCACAATGACGTTTTGGATCCCGTGGAATCAGTGTTAGTTCAGAACCAGTGTCCAGTGGTGCCCGAAATGTCTGATCATTCCTCTTTCCCCAATGTATAGTCACTTGGGCAAAGGGACGTAGGTCCCTCTGGGGAAGGATGGGAGGAACTTTGACTTTGTATCTTGTGTTATATCTGTTTCTCAAGTAAAACCCTGACTGATACAAACTTGCAATCCTCTAGCTTTAGCTTTTCAGAGTTTTGGAATTACTGACATGTACCACCTTACCCGACTCAATAAATTTTAAGCTACTGCTGAGCATTTATTCCTGAGAACATGCTCCAGACACAGGAGGGATGTGAAAGGGAGGAAAGTATTACTGAAGTATGTAGTCATTTTCTCTCTCTGTGGAGGATACGACCAATTTAACAAGAACCTTAAAAAATATACCATAGAAATTGTGAGCTACTGGAAGGTGTGTTTAATCAAGATTGTGGAGAATTTGATCCTGAAGATTTTGAACAAAAGGTAGTTGACATTCAAAGATAGCTGAATTTCAGGCTTTTCCTGGGATCTAAGAGCTGGATCATTATATCACCAATTTTCTGGATGACACAGGGCTAAACTCACATTTGTAAGTCCAATTTTTCCATCAGTAAAGTGCATAAACCTTAATATTCCCTAAAACATTGTATTTTACTCAATTAACTCTAAATTCCTCCTCAACTATATCTTTGCAAGTATTATATAAAGTAACCAAAAAAATCAAAATGAATGTGGCTTTTGGGTTGAGTTATAAAAAATTGAAATTCTTGGGTTTTAAGATTGGATCAGAGAAGAAAACAAAGCTTTTAAGGGATTTACACATTTCATTTATATCACATCTTAGATTTTCTACCCCTAAGATCATTTCATCCTTGTTAGTAGATCAGACCAGAGATGTAGATGCACCCTCTGCCAGTAGTGCGTATGACAATAATCATCAAATGACAACAATGTAAAGCACTCAATGATCATCGCATATATGGCTTTTATTGGATTGAGATAAAGACCATCTATTCCAATTTTCTGTGGAGTTTTTATCATGAATGAGTGCTGCACTTTATCAAAAGTTTTTTTTTTGCATGTATTGACATAATGCAAAGATCATGTGATTTTTGTCTTTGGCTCTGTTAATATGGTGTATTGCATTTATTGAACCATCTCTGCATTCCTGGTATAAATTCCACCTGATTGTGGTGAATAGCCTTCTTGATGATTTTTTGAATTCTGTTTGCTAGTATCTTATTGATGATTTCTGTATCTGTACTTGTTAGGGAGACTGGCCTGTAGTTCTCTTTTTTGGTTGGATCTTTTTTTGATTTTGGTAACAGGGTAATACTTGCTTCCAGGAATGAGTTAAGGAGTATTGCTTCCCTTTCAATTTCATTAAAGATGCTGAAGAATATTGGCATTAAATCTTCTCTAAATTTCTAGTAGAATTCCACAGTGAATTCATCAGGACCTGCCCTTTTCCTTTGTTGATAGGTTTTAAGCCAACATCATATGAAATGGACAAAAGCTGAAAGCTTTCACTCTAAAATCAGGAACAAGACAAGGATATCCACTATCATCACTCTTATTCAACATAGTTCAGTACACATTAGTCAGGGCAATTAGACAAGAGAGGTAAATAAAAGGAATAAAGATAGAAAAGAAAGAAGTTTAACTATCATTATGCGCAGATGACATGATATTCTACATAGAAGACCCCCAAAACTCCAAAGAAACACTTCAAAGAATCAACAACAAGGATTTCATCTTATTAAAGAGCATTTGCACATCCAGAGAAATCACCAATACAATGAAAAGAAAACCCACAGAGTAAGAAAAAAAATTAGTTAACTGTCCTTCAAAGGACTTATATCTAGAGCATACAAAGAATTGAAAAAAGTCAGAACCCTAAATTCAAAGACCCAATCCAAAACTGGATATCTGAGATGAACACACACTTCTCAGATGAAAAAATACAAATAGCAAATAAATATATGAAAAAATGTTCAACATTGGAGAGATGCAATTTAAAACAATACTAAGATTCCATCTCACCCCAATAAGAATGGCTACCATCAAGAAAGCAATCAAGAACAAATGCTGGAGGGACTGTGGGGAAAAAAGAACACTTCTCCACTGTTGGTGGCAATGCAGACTGGTATAACCACTTGAAAGTCAGTGTGAAGATTCCTCAAAAAACTAGGATTAGAGGTCCCATTCAACCCAGTTATTCCCCTTCTGGGTGTTTTCCCAGAAGAATTAAAAATGTCATACCACAGAGATATATGTGCACCCATGTTTATAGCAGCACAATTTGCAATAGCTAAATCTTGGAAACAACTCAAATGCTCATCAACCAAGGAATGCACAAAAAAGATGTGGTAATTTTTTTAAGTGGAGCTATTTAAATTTTATTTTAAAGAGAGTAGTAAATGAGAAACAAACAAACAAAAAAATAGAACAATAGCAGCATACCAGTATCACAAACATAAACAAACCAGAGCAAGAACATTTAAAGTGATACAGGGTTTCAAGACAAAATAATATGAATAAACAGTGGTTGCTATATTACATATCACTATCCTCAACTACATTGCTCACATTACCAGATGTAAGAATGGAAGATTGTTCAAACCATTAAAGAGAATAAGAAAATAATTATTAGATAAAACATTAGAGATAATACAGGGTTTCACTGGACAAGATGGTAGGAATTCCCAATGGTAATTCCATTGCATACTGTTACCTTCAAATCACTTGCTCAGATTACCAGACATAAGCATGCAAAATTGATCAGAATATGAAAAATTTTAAGCATTAACTATTCCTTTCAATACACCATCAGACATCAGCAATACAGTTAGTGCAGCTATTTACATATATACTTATATTTTGCCTTCCTTCTTTCTTTTTTCTTCTTTCCCTCATCCCAGTCATTCCTTTCTTTGAGCAATTTCTTTATCTTTCGTATCATCTATTGTATGTTTTGAGTTTTACTTATTCTTTTAGGTTCCTACACCAAGGAGACAATATGAAGTTTACACATGTGGGTCTGATTTATTTCACTTATGAGTCCAGAAGATGTGGTATTTTTATACAATGGAGTAGTACTCAGCTATAAAAAAGGATAAGCAAGACATTTATGGGGAAATGGATGCAACTTGAGTCCATACTCATAAGTGAAATAAATCAGTCTCACATGTATAAACATTGTATTTTCTCCCTAGGGTAAGAGGCTGAAAGAGTAAATAAGCCCAAAAATGTACATTGTGAAATGGGAAAAAACTGTTCAAAGGAAAGAGAAACTGGAATAGAGGAAAGGAGAGAGGAAGGATTGAAAAAGGAAAATAAAATACACACACACACACACACACACACACACACACACACGGTAGTTAAGATAGTTCTACTCCTAATTGCTATAAGTTCATTGAAAGGAAAGATTTATGCTTGTTTTTCAATCAATTTTTCATGCTTCTATCTTGTAATATGAATAACTATTTTAAGGATAACAATACACAATGTACTAACCATTGTTATTCTCTTACAATCTTGTTTTGAAACTTTATACCATTGTTTTTATTATTTATTTTCTTTTCTTTGAAATAAAAAAAGAATCTCAGCAGAAGTTGGTTTACTTATGGACCTCAGGTGGAATTTGGAGGGTTATCTTCTCTGACTTTATATCCTCAGAGTCAAGGTGATTCTTATATCAAATGATAGTTTGAAATTTCAATAACAAGGTCATACATATTTTCCTAGCACTAATGACCTTTCCAATAAGCACATGTAAATAGCATATTTAACTGGACATATGTTCACGTCTTGTTTTTTTAGAGAACAGGGAGGAAAAACCAACTGAGCTTGGGGCCAAATCTCTGTGATGGAAACAAGGAAGGAGAAGGTTTCACACAGCACCAAAATCTAGAGTTGTTTTGTTTGTTTTTAACAAGGGAACTATGTAGGATGAAAGGACGTAATGTGTGAGTTGATGACTAAGACTATCCATTTCCCTTTCAGCTCAAGAAAAGGAAATCAGGGATTTGTAAATGTTTTGAGAGATACCAGGTTCCGTTTTCTGCCATAGCAGCCATACCAGCATGTTACTCCTTAGATCACTGCAGGAAATTTCCCCTCAAAGAGAGGAACCTCTTGTTATAATCTGTACTGAGAGGAAGAATGGAGCACACGAGAAAGTGGAAAACCACTTTGTGACTGTAAGAAAGAGAATATGAGCCTGAGAAACAAAATAGAGCATGAGATAAGCTAGAGAATTTGGCCATGGCCAGGGCTTGGACAACAGTGTTAAGGGCCTAGGCAGGCTTTCTTCTAGGCTCAAGAGGGAGCCATAGAAAGGTCTTATGCAAGAGCCAGGCATGGTGGAGCAAGCCTGTAACTCCAGCACTCAGAAGGCTGAGGCAGGTGGATCATCGGGAGTTCGAGACCAGCCTGGGCTACAAAGTGAGTTCAAGGCCAGCCTGAACTGCACAGTGAGACCCTGTCTCAATAAGACAAAAAAAAAGAAAGGTCTATGCAGAAGAGATTGCACTAGCATTGGCACCCTTACAAAATCACTCTCTAATGGGTAACAAAAAGGTTTTTCAAGGATCCATAATATCCACTGAGTAGCTTAAAATTCCCAGTTCCTACTGTGTGGTGTTTTTTTCAGTGAATCAAGTAATATAAGTAGAAGTCCACCATTATCAGTGTCATCATCATCATAGTTTGAGGCCCATAGAAATTCTGGTTTTTACAAGCATCTCAGTGGTCCCAGAGGTACATTCTAACGTTCCTCTGGGTAGAGACACTACTACCAGAAGTAGCACCAGAGAATATGCTCAGAGTAAATAAACACGTTGATCATGAGTTATGGGACTCATTTTTCAGAATCCATCTTAAAAACAACAACATTTTTCATTAGCCAGAGATGATGGAAAATGTAGGAGACTAGCGAAATTGTTGTTGTTGGACCTATAGCAATTGTGTCATGCTTAGAAGCACTGCCCATTGACGCTTTCTTTCTTTCTACCTTTCTTTCTTTCTTTCTTCCTTCCTTCCTTCCTTCCTTCCTTCCTTCCTTCCTTCCTTCC
>NW_004955425.1:6804815-6924587 GCF_000276665.1 Chinchilla lanigera | reverse complement strand
TCCTTCCTTCCTTCCTTCCTTCCTTCCTTCCTTCCTTCCTTCCTTCCTTCCTTCCTTCCCTTCTTTCTCTGTCTCTGTCTCTCTCTCTTCTATGCTTGCACAGGAATATCTGTGTTTGCACCAGGGAATATTATATACAGGCACAAAAGAGAAATGACTAAATCAGGTTAAAGAGCCAGAATCACAGTTGGATGTGGCATTTAGTAGCAAATAGGGAGCCAACCCACATGAATGGTAGTTACAAAATGGATAAACACATTGTAATCAAAATAAAACTTAATTTTGAAGATCAGGAAAAATTCTTGCCTTCAAGTAAGACATGTAGTTGCCGAATGTGTTCTCTTTTCTAGCCTTCAAATATAGTTGTTTATTTAGAAAAATTAGAAGAAAGGATAGCATAGGCAGAGAGCTATGAGATAGGATTATTTTTATTTTAGCCTGTTGCTGTCCCTGAAATTCTTCATTTAGGGAGACATTAGGATATACAGTAAAGATTATCACTGAGAAAATTTTGTTGACTTGCGTTATTGCTTGCTAGCATTTATTTTTCTGAGTATGTTATAATTGCTTTACCTCTTTAAATCCTTCACATAGTATAAAATATATGATATCTCCAGTAGAAAAATTCAGATGAAAATTTTATTTAGCAAATGGATTTCTGTAAAGAACTTTAAAATATTAAATCTATACTTTATAATGTTAAGATTGGTAAGTCAACACAAGAAGCCATGACTATGTAAAATAAATATACTATATGATATAAAAGAGTGAGAAGCAACTATTTGGGAGAATTCAACAAACAGGGAGACAAAATAACTCAAGTTATAAGAGAAAAATTTAATTTAATCTTCTGAGTTCTTTACAATATCTTTTGTTTACCTCGGGTATTATTATGACATCTCTTAATACCCATACAAAATAAATGGTACCAAATAAAGTAAACCTGAGAACATGAAGAAAGAATGAATATTTGTCATTCTTTCAGCTTCACGGATATGTGACTTGATATATAGCATAGCGTTCATATTGTACTCAGAAGATGCCTATGTTCAGTTAATGCTGTGTTGTCATTTGAAAATTTCAAATTTTTGTAAAGGGGACTCTACACTGTCATTTTGCAATTATCCCTGAAAATTATGTACTGGTATCATACTTACTGTTGTATAAACTATCTATCAAGCAGTAAATTTTATGCCGAAGAATACCTTCTTGAAAAATAACTCTACCTCTGAAAAGTATATAGTTTAGAAGTAGAAATAAGCTTAATAATTGGATTACAGTCAAAGTATATTATAAAACCTGTAGTAGAGATGAAACATCAGAGGAGGAAGAAGTTATTAATCAGTGGAAGAAGGTCAGTGTCAGTGAAAGAGGCAGCTTTGGATTGAATCAAAAAGATAAAAAATATTGAACATAGACATGTAGGAAGAAAGTACAGGAAATTCATGGGTATGTGGAATCATTGGACTCGTGTGGGGAGAGATGAAATTAAGCTGGGAAATCTGGCTGGATCTGGCTGTAGGAAGCTCTTGAATGTCCAGCCACTGAGGCTGTAATACAATAGGAACTGTGAGTCATCGAAGGGTTGTAAAGAGAGAACCAGTCAGTCACAGTCATAATTTAGAAAGATTAATACACATAATCATAGTCAGCTTGTCACCTCTATGGACTCAGCCTAGTCCTGTGCTCATCAACAATGTAAATTTAATGTTTTATTGAGTGGCCAGATGGAAAGTGACATTAAAGCCAGTACCCACTTCTTTTCCTTTCACCCAGTTAAACTCTACTTGCTTTGTTGCTCTAAACTGACCAACAAAAATGCTCACTCATTATGGACAGCCAACTCTTATTAACATTTGAACTGTCAGAACACATTGCACCAAGGCAGTTTTGACAGCTGCACCCTTCCAAAAGAGTATACCCAGAGTCAGTTAAAGCAGACACACACACACACAAACACAGAGTGCGTGACATAGGAATTTCCTGAAACAGTGGTACTAGAAGAAGAGTTCTTGTTCGATTCATTCAAGATAGTCTTAACTTTTGGTTTATTTCCTTGACACAACTAATTTATGGAAGCTCAGGTCAACATTACAGCTGCCCAGTGCTGGGGTATGTCAGATAGATTATATACCTATGAGTAACCATTTCATCGATACCAATTGGGATCTTTATCTGGCTGTGTCAGAAGAACCCAATACCTCTTGAACTTTAAGGCTTAAAGTGAATATTCATTCTGTCTGTCTCTGCTCCTGTTGGTTTCTCACAGTACACAGATGGACACACACACATATATATACATATTTGTCAACATACATATACATACAGATGTGTACTATATAATTTAATAATTATACAGTAACTTTCAGTACATAATTTGCAGGGATCATATACATACACAGCACCTGAATAATTCAATTTTCCTCAAACTATACTAAACTTTAAATAGAAATTCATATTTCTACCTTTTCTAAATATTTTATCCAATCATACTGAGGGGGAAAAACACCCAGCTGATATAAAATTATAATTTTATTGTCCCTTCAGAAGAAATATAACAAAAAGACAATGTGTGGAAATAAAAAATGTATAAAAGATGAAGCAGAAGTAAAATTAATTAACCATAAACAGTATCCAAATAAAGAATATTAAAATCCTATCTTAAGAAAATTCAGCCTCTTCCTCTCAGTCCCATATTGAACTCGAGGGAGAGGCAAGTCCAGTCTCTAAATGGGGGTAAAAGAGGCTGGGGATTTAGCTCAGAGGCACAGTGCCTGCCTGGCAAGCACAAGGTCGTGAGTTCGAATCCCAGTACCAGCAAAAAACCCAAAAAGACCCCAAAAAATAAAAATGAGGGTAAAACAGGAGCCCAGCCACCCGCAGCTCGACTCCAGCCATCCCAGTCTCCGCTGGGGGGAGGAGGGCCATTATCCAAAGAAACCAGAGTAGTTGAGGAAGCTGTGTATTGGTGGTCTGAGCTTTGAAATAACGGAAGATAGTTTAAGAGAATATTTTGAGAAATGGGGCACACTCACAGATGGTGTGGTAATGAGACATCCCCAAACAAAATGCTCCAGAGGCTTTGCTTTTGTGACTTACTCTGGTGTTGAAGAGGTGGATGCAGCAGTGTGTGCTCGACCACACAAAGTTGATGGGCTGTAGTGGAACCAAAAAGGGTTGATTCTAGAGAGGACTCAGTAAAGCCTGGTGCCATCTAACAGTGAAGAAAATTTTGCTGGTGGTATTAAAGAAGATACAGAAGAATATAATTTGAGAGACTACTTTGAAAAATATGGCAAGATTGAAACCATAGAAGTTATGGAAGACAGGCAGAGGGGGAAAAAGAGAGGATTTGCTTTTGTAACTTTTGATGGTCACGATACAGTTGATAAAATTGTTGTTCAGAAGTCCCACACTGTTAATGGGCATAACTCTGTTTGTTTGTTTTTTTGTTTTTCCTCCGGTACCAGGAGTCAAGCTCGCGACCTTGCGCTTGCCAGGCAGGCACTGTGCTGCTGAACTAAATCCCCAGTCCAATGGGCATAACTGTGACGTGAAAAGGGCCTTTTCTAAACAAGAGATGCAGTCTTCTGGATCACAAAGGGGTCGTGGAGGTAGATCTACCAACTTTATGGGTTGTAGAGGAAACTTTGGAGGTGGTAGAGAGAATTTTGGCTGTGGTGGAAACTTTGGTGGAAGAGGAGGCTATGGTGGTGGAGGAGGTGGCAGCAGAGGTAGTTATGGAGGAGGTGATGGTGGATATAATGGACTTGGAGGTGATGGTGGAAACTATGGTGGTGGCCCTGGGTACAGTAGTAGAGGAGGGTATGATGGTGGTGGACCAGGATATGAAAACCAAGATGGTGGATATGGTGGTGGTGGAGGAGGGTATGATGGTTACAATGAAGGAGGAAATTTTGGTGGTGGTAACTATGGTGGTGGTGGGAACTGTAATGATTTTGGAAATTATAGTGGACAACAGCAATCAAATTACGGACCCATGAAGTGGGGCAGTTTTTGTGGAAACTCTGGCAGTCTCTATGGTGGTTGTTATGGATCTGGTGGTGGAAGTGGTTGATATGGTAGTAGAGGGTTTTAAAAAAACAACAGAAAATGGCTACAGTTCTTAGCAGGAGAGACAGCGAGGAGGTGTCAGGAAAGCTGCAGGTTACTTTGAGACCATCATCCCAAATGCATTAGAGGAACTGTAAAAACCTGCCACAGAAGGAATGATGATCCATAGTCAGAAAAGTTACTGCAGCTTAAACAGGAAACCCTTCTGGTTCAGGACTGCCACAGCCACAGTTTGCAAAAAGTGCAGCTATTGATTAATTCAATGTAGCGTCAATTAGATGGATGTTCCTGAGGCCTTTTATCTGTTGTAGTTTTGTCTTTTTCTTTCTTTTCATTAAATCAAGTATACTGCCCTGTAAATTGTGGTAGTGGTACCAAGAATAAAAAATTAAGGAATTTTACAAAAAAGAAAATTCAGTAAGTATCATTAAGATGTATAACTAAAGCAAAATGTGAGTTTGGCATGCTACCTCCATTTTAGCTATTTCACACAACATAAAAATATAAAACAAAAAGTGATTTAATGGTCTAGCTCTCAAACAAGATATTATAGTGATAAACTCTCTTTAGCTGACATAATCTGTGCGTAAATGCTTAATGCTTCTGCTTTCAGAAGAAAGCTGGTATAAGGTAATTTTTTGAAGTTATCAGAATTGCCAATATTATTTCAAATAATAAAATATTATATTTTCTTTAAAACAGACTTAGAGACAAAGAAAATCATTTCAATGAGTGTTTTCCTAAGAAATAAAAAGCTGACTTTTTATTTTGATCCTCATCCTACACTGAATTATGATAATATATGATTCAAGAAAAGAAAAGTTTTTGGTACTTCAGAACTGCAACATAAAATGAATTTAATTTGGAAAATTAAACTCAGAATTAAGGATAATCCGCTGCTTTTTGGAACTTTTCCAGGTTAGTCACCTGACCTTTGCATAGAAATTCTCTGAAGAGACAGCTGAGCCCTGCAGTGTGGTCTGTTTAGAAGTGCTGTAAACATCTATTAACGGATTAATGGGTAGAATGAACTCAATATCTTTCTCTGTTCAAGCAAATTTTCTCTTGTTTCTCTGAGCTATACTTTCCAGAGAGAATGCCGAATGGCTGGGTACACATGATGAAACTTCTAAGTTCTAATTTAAACACATATCCTGAAAATTGGCACAAAAAACATAATGAGGCCTGCCCAAAGTCTCGCCTTTCTACAATTGCTATGTTATTAAAACTGAGATAAAAGCAAAAGCTCTCCATTTTGCTGCATTCAAGGAAAGCACAATAAATGCTCTCCAAAGCACAAAAGAAAATGTCTTACCTTTTTAAAAATTCCATGTACTCGGTATGCTTGATGAGTCCGGTCCTCATCATTATTGTCTGAAAACATTGTCGATCAATGGCCCAGAGTTTCACGTTTACTAAAGCTGAAGAAAGAGGGAAAGCAAGCAAACAAGGAAAATTTAATTAGAGAATTTCAACTGTGAACAACATCCTAGAAAAGAAATGACTTATTCATGAGAGCTAAGAAAATGATTAACCTCTTACCCATATTTAAAGCTAATATCACAATGCCGTCCTTTTCATTAAAAAGTCAGGTATGCTTACAGGCAAATGTAGTTCATAACTTTCATTCCAGTATTATTACTTACTAGGAAGGTTGCCACCACTCATACTTCTTAAGGAACAGAAACACCTAAGCAAGTATTGAAAATCTGTACTAATTCAAAAACTGTGTGTGAAGGGAATAGTGTAGGGAAAAAAAGAGGTTCATGAGAAATAACAGTAGTAATTACCCAAAATGGTACCAATAAGTCATACAAGCACACTTTATTTATAAAAAGTAGAGGAAAAACTCATTTCATGGAGGAATTTAATATAATACAGATAAGAATCACACTATCATTTCTATACACAGCTTGTTTAGCAAATTGTAACATGTACAAGGTAGCCACATAGAAATTTTATTAGATTTTTTATTAATTTTAATTTCTACTCTTACATACCACTATCTTAGATAATACACAATTAAGTGTTGAAACTGAATACCATAGAACAATGAAGTTCATGACTGATATACAAGCTTAATAAAAAAATGATAGCTATTCTAGTATGCAATGGAACAGTACATTAAGATGAACTAGGCTGGGGAATGTAGCTCAGTTGTAAAGCATTTGCTTAGCATAGGAGAAAACCCACAGTTCCATCTGAAGAAAAGGAATGAGGGAGGGAGATAAACTTGGGTTTTAAAAATTGAGCACAGCCGGGCATGGTGGCACACACCTGTAATCCCAGCACTTGGGAGGCTGAGGCAGGAGGACTCGTTGTGAGTTCAAGACCAGCCTGGGCTACAAAGTGAGCTCAAGGCTAGCCTGAACTGCATAGCAAGACTTTGTCTCAAAAAGACAAATAAATAAATAAAAACTGAGCGTAGTAGATATCTTGTTAATTGAATCTGTGTGATAGGTATATGAGAATCTTATTTTGTTATCTCTCTACATATACATATACTCTACATATACCTATGTATCTTTAAATCTTAGTAATGGAAAATATTTTAATTATCACATGAAGTTGAACAAAGCCAATGCAGATATCATACCCACAGGGTCTTAGGGTGGAGAGAAGATTATGGGGGTTTGAGCTGGACTGTTGGATGGACACAGGACGCAGTTCTGTGAGCCAAACAAAAAAGTTAAGAAGTGCAATTTCCTCTTCTTTATCGTCCAGACTAAGCCCAGTGTGTGAGTGGATCAAGAGGGGAACAAGGAAAGAAAAAGAATATTAAACTCCAGGGTAAACGTTACTGTTAAGTCTATCTAGTCTTCCCTTGCCTAAAATGGTTGAAGCTAAACAACTAAAATATGACTTCTCCCTTGGCCAGATTCTTAGTGGTGAAAAACATGCTCAATTAAATAGATAAAGAATACAGCAACAAGAACTGATGTATGCATGGCTCCCTTCCAAACACCCTGTAGAAGTGATACTTCATCAAAAACAAAGCTATGGAAAGTATTCTCCAGCCATGGTGTGGTTCTTCTGATGACTCCAGGCTCTTTTCCAGAACACCTGTTTGTTTGAGACACACTACAAGAATGGATTATATAAATATGCAAAACTGGGAAGATCACAGAATTATTCCTAAGAAAAGAAGCTGCAAATGAGACAAGTTGAGTTATAGACGGATTGACTAAGGGTAACTGGGTGAGGTAAACAGGCAAACAAGAGCATAGCTAGGAATGAGCTTGGCATCCAAACTAGATAAAACGGACTAAAATGGATGAGATTCTGCAGGATGCTACACGGTTTGACAGTGAGTTGATAAGGGGTTCTGGAGTATAAGCTGGATTAATTTCATGAACAACAGAAACCTGTTAAAAGTCTCAGAGATAAAATAAAACAAAATAATACAAAGTTTTGTGTAGCTTTCTGAGACAGGGTCTCACTATGTAGTTCAAGCTGCCCTTGAATTCACTATGTAGTCCAGACTAGTCTCCAACTTGCAGTTCTGCTGCCTCAGCCTCCGTAGTCCTAGAATTACAGCCATGCACCACTATGCCTAGTTGAAGAACTAAAAAAGTTACCCATTTGGTATGTACTACATTTTAAATGTTTATTAAAAATAAATAAAATATTTTGGTATTTATCATGACTCCTAATGGTTCCTAGGCATTTCACAGTGTAGATATAGCTCCTATCAAATGACAAAGTAGGATGCACAGGCTAAATGGATTATTTTAAAAAAGAGTGACAATAAAAATAGTTCCATCCATTTTATACATGCGTATATATAAATATAAACATAAACATTATATATCTTTGGAGTTTTAGGCACATTATAAAGAAATCACTCTAAGGGGAATTTTAGGTGAAGTAAAGCATGCATACATTTTTAAGGCTTTGCTCTGCAGAAAGATGTACCACACTCACACTCTTAACAGTAGTATATGACATTTCCATTATAGGCTCTGAAAAACATTACCTAGGAAAAACCAATCTAAGAAGAGACATAAATTGGATTAGGAAACTCTTGAGTCAGACTTCACACGAACACTGCTGCCACAAAAATAATGATTTATATAAAAACTGTAGAGAAGAGTAGTTATGATGAAAGCTCTTTGCATGGAAAACTGTTTTGATAATATGCTGTATGCACAGTTTTGAACAAGGAGTGATAAGCTCCAAACATAGGCCAGGAGCCAAGGAAGGACAGTGGTAATGAATATAAAAGTTATAGGAAAAAAAACAAAAGTCTGCTCTGTGTGTGTGTGTGTGTGTGTATTCTTAGCACACGTTACCGATATTGCTATTATCTTTCCTGTGTCTATATCATGTTTCCAGAAATAATAATTCCTCACAGTTCCTTTCTCCTTCTGTATAGTTTTCCTTACAATTTTCTCTATCACTAGAAATAACTTTTCATTGATAAGCATTAGAGATATTTTCTGATTAATCAAATTTATATAACAGAAGTTCATTTGCAAAAAGCTCACACGTTAGATTAAAATATCTAAAACGAATTTACCAGGTTTCATTATCTGCATATTTAAAATGACTTCTTAAAACAAGTTCACAAGTTTCAATAATTTCGCCTTGTGTTTTAATTTCTATTTACTTGAGCTGCTGAAATATTTCTAAGTAAAACTTCATTCCAGATCATGTTGCTGCATAATAATGAACATGAGTTGATGAGATTGTAAGTTTATCCATGACCTTGAACAAGATGCTGAAACCTTTTATTATATTCAGCTAATACATGTATTAGTCAGGTCAGCATTTTACAGATAGGTAAGCATGACCAATAATCACATAGCCTTTCTATAAAAAATGTGATTATAGTAGAGGTATGATTAACGACAGGGTTCTTAAATAGCCTACTGGATTATAAGTCTGTTGTTTCCATAACTTAAAGAAACCATTCATCGGGGCTGGGGATTTAGCTCAGCGGCAAAAGCGCCTGCCTGGCAAGCGCAAGGTCATGAGTTCGGTTCCTGGTACCGGAGAAAAAACAAAAAAAAAAAAAAAAAGAAACCATTCATAAAGAAAAAAAAAACCCTCTTTGTTTACCTTCAATCTTACCTTGAATGTTAGGGAATAGGCATTTCCAAAAAAATTTACTGTGATTTTCATAATGATTACTGTTATTGAACATGTAAGTATGAAATCTATATCACAGAAATAGTGTTCAGAAGTGATTTGCTTTTTACTCAAGTATTTTATCTAAAATTCTTTGCTGAACAGACATGCATAATTTTCTTGAATTAAGGTCATTTCCACACAGGAGCAAACGTAAACTCCAATTATTCTCAGGCCTCTGAGTGCGCAAGAACACTAAAGCCACTGTTAGCATAGAAAATAGTCACACCAAGATTGCAGAGGCAGGGTTCGCAAACTTATGCTACACTAAGAGACCACAAATCTGGATTTAGCTTAAATTCTCCTTCTGGGGAATTCATCTGCTCTCCAGTTCAAATTCGAGAAAAATACTGAGAGAGTATGTGAAAGTATAAAGCACTGACAGACTCAAATATTTATTCTGCCTATATTTATCTTGTATCAATATGGCAGATCCTGTGGTGGATGTAGGAGGCAGAAAACAAACTTACAGTCCCTGCCCTCAAGACACTTGTCTTCTAGTGCGGAGGACCACAAATTACTCTCCATACCAAATCTGGCCTGTGGTCTGTCTTGGTGCAGTCTACTCTCAGTAAATAGGTTTATCTTTGGACACCTTCAGTGTCCATCGAAGTGTTCCTGGAACCCAGCCATGCACATTCATTTACATATTGTCTCTGGCTGAATTGAGTAAGTGAGATGGAGGCCATATGGACTGCAAACCCTGAAATGTTTCCTATCTGGTCCTTTACAGACAACACCGACTGATTCCTGATCTAACGTAAGAGAAAAGCAAATCCATGGGGAAGTGCTGCCATGGGGACATTTCTGGGCCTATGAATATACAGAAAAGGTATCACATTCTGTGTGAGGGACCATGAAGGGCTGACTGGAGAAGGCCTTTCACAAAGCAATCATCTATGCCAGAACTTTTATACCTAGCGTCATGGACTGAATGTTTTGGGGATTGTTTTTTTGTTTTTTTGTTTTTGAGACAGGATTTCAGTATGTAGCTCCTGCTGGTCCTGAATGCATTATGCAGTAGAAGTTGGGCTCCACTTTGAAATAACTCCCCTGCCTCAGCCTCTCTAGTGCTGAGTTTACAAGTGTGCACCAATACCAAGTGAATGTTTATGTGTCCGCAAAACTCATAAGTGGAAGCCGTAGCCACCAAATTGAAGGTATGAGGAGGTGAGGTGATGAGATCCTAAAAGTGAGGGCCACATGATGGAATTAGTGGTATTACTAAAAGAGATGGATACATAAGAGCCATCGCTTGTTCTTCATGCACGCACCAAACAAAGGCCTCGTGACAACCTAAGTGGGGAGAGAGGTACCACCAGAAACCTGATGCTGCTGGTCCCCTAATCTTGAAATCTCCCCACTGAACTGTATGAACTACATTTTTTAAGCCATCCAGTTGGTGGCATTTGTTGTAACAGCTTGAATTGAACCCTTGCCATCCACAAAGCTCGAAGAAGTTTGTGGATAGAAGTCAGGGGATTCTTGAATGTGAATGAAAAAAACACTTTTATTTTTGCTACCTTGGAGGGAAAATTTAGCATTTCTTTAAATTATAAATAGAAACAAGTGGTTTGTCATCAATAGAAACCATAACTATGTTTCACATCATCCTGCATTTGCTATAGTTTTCTTAAATATAATTCATACCCATTACTATTTTGAAATCACAGGTCATTAGGTATTTCTTTAGATCTTATTTTAATAGACTGTTATATTACCATTTATAATTAATTTTTTATCACAGCATTTTAGGATGAATGGTTTCATTTGTCATATATTTTATGCTTTAAATTTTTTTCATAAAGATATCCATAGTGAAGCTATAAGTGAGGTAGGTAGCATCCCTGTTCCCAGCTGGGCATGGTAGCATACACCTGTAATCCCAGCACCCAGGAGACTGATGCGGGAGGGTTACCATGAGTTTGAGGGCAGCCTGGGTTGCATAGTGAATTCAAGTCTGGCCTGAAATACATAGCAAGGCCTTGTCTCAAACATAAATAAATAGCCCCTGCTCTGGGTTTGGGAGTGTAGCTCAGTGGTAGAGCTCTTACCTAGTATGTGTGACATCATTGGTTCAATTTCAGGGGTGGTATGGGCCGGGAGAATACTGCACTGCTCTGTATCTATATGGATATGCTTGTTGTTAAAACATCAAAATAGTTTTATACCATTTAGTCAACAGTCTTGAGTTCTCTAAATGTTCCCCAGATCCTGCTGCAACAATCCCCTAGAATCTTCACAGTTCGGCAACTAAAGCATTATCACTGAGCTCAGCAGGAGCTTCCCACACTTTGCTCCAGAATTAAGCATTCCAAGGGAGTTGCAAGGTATCTTTAATGTCTCCATCTACATTACCAACAAATGCTTTCCAAAACGGGGTCTTACTGGAATGTGTAAAGAAGAGAAGATGATTATTGGAGGAAAGTGCAACTGGTCCAGTGTAGGCTGAGATGATGGGTAAAGTAAGAAGTAGTTGAAGTGAAGCTGAAACAGGATGGCTGTGGGTCTTGTACACCTTGCTGGGGAGCCAAATCTAAATCTGTCAGTCAGTGAGGAAAAGACCCTGAGGGATGTAAAGCATGTGATTCACTTCATGAAGGTTCCATTAGGGGAAGTTTAGGTGAGAAAGGTAGAGGCTGATGTAAAAACAGACACAGCTACAGATAGCAAACAGTGCTTATAATTTTTCAGGAGGGTAGGTTTTGATAGAGAGGTGGATAAATTTGAAAAGTATTCAGGATCTTAAGGAGACAAGACATATCAGGGAAAAGAAATTTGGTCCCAATATCCATCTTTAGAGCCCAGACATATGAATGGAAATATATGCATTTATATTATTCAGAAGTACAGATGTACTTGAAAATAATTTTTAAGGGCAAGAACCATGCACATCATAGACCAACCTAGTAACTTCTTGTCAGTCAAATAAGCATGTAATCTATATTATTAGTATCAAATTATATTTTAAACTATTTGTGATGCTTTTTAAATAAACCTTGCTATACTAAAAATTCAAATAACATCATGTGATCACTTGGTACAGATGAATAGATGTCTGCATTCTAGCAATAAATATACCAGGTTGTTGTGAGCCCAAAGACAAGCACTTTACCCCTCACATAGCTTCAGATATATTAAGGGGAATAATATGAAGCTAAAGTAAAAATATCAAGCATCAGCTCAGTAAATGTTTGGGGCATTAGTTTTGCATATATATATATATATATATATATAAATCAAGAAGATATGCAATTAGCAAATAAACATATGAAAAATGCTCATCACACTAAATATTTGAAGATGAAAACCACAAAAAGATACCACTTCACACCCACTGGGATGAGCTGTTTTTTAATAACACAACAAGTGCTGGTGAAGCAGTGACAAAGTTAGAACACTTGCATGTTAGTAGTAGAGAAGTAAAATAGCACATACCCAAATTAAAACAGAGACACCAATAAATATTTGCACACCAATATTCACAGTTGTTTACAATATGTGAAAAGCTGAAATAGTTTAAATGTTCTTCGAGGGAAAAAATGATCAATAAAGTGGGTATATACATATCCAGTTTAAAATGGACGGGATTTTGATATAATCTATAACACATTAACCTTAAAAAATTGCTAAATAAATCAGTCAAAGGCAAATAGACAAATATTGTCTAATTGGTCTGGCAGAAGATACCTAGCCTCATCCAACTGATAAAAATAAAAAGTAGAATAGAGACTGCCAGGGACTGAAGGAGTGTAGAAAGCAGCAGTCGTTTCATTAGGGACAGAATTTTAGCCTGGAATGAGGAAAATGTCTGCAAGTAGATAGTGATGGTGCTGAGACAGCAGTGTGACTGTGTTTAAATGTCATTGGATCGCACACTTAGAAAAAGTTAGAATGATACATTTAATGCTATGTACATTTCATCACACTAAACAAATTAAAAGTTGATCAGATGGATTTAGAAGTGCACTGATCAGTGATTTCATCATTGTGTGGCTGTCACTGAACATGTTTATATAAGCTAAGACAGCTCCATCACTAGGTAATACAATTTTATGAGACCCCCCCCATTGCACATGTCATTGATCAAAATGGTGCTATGTGGCATGTGATTATATGTAGATACATAAGAGGGTGCTTATCATGGGAACTGGGTTGCACAATTACAGAGGTCAGAAGATAGCAAAATTTCCTTTCTTCTGTTTTTTTGTTCTATTAGGTCCCTCAATGAATGGGTTGATGCCCACCTCCACTGAGGATGGATCTTCCATATTCATTTTATTGATTGAAATACTAATCTCTTTTGGAAATGCCTTCCTATGTACACCTAGAAATGTTTAACCAGCTATCTGGGTGTTGATTAGCTTAATCGAGTTTACACATAAAATGAACTATCATGGTATCTTTTAAATACATTTTACTCTCCAGACTCTTCCAAGCAAACTTTCTGCAAGACTGCTTATACTTTCCTAGCCTTTGGTGGTTTTAAATCTTCACTGTTCAATACGATAGTTATTAGGCACATATAGCTATTGTGAACTGAACTGTCCTATAAGCCTAAACTACATACAAAAGGATTAGGAAGAAGAAGAAATAAAAGGTGCAGAAGAGAATATGAAAAATGTTGTAAAATACGCTATGAATAATTTTATATTGATTAAATGTTAAAATAATATTTTTGATGTACTGTTTCAAATAAAAATAAACCTTTAAAATGATTTTTACCTGTTTCTTTCAATTATTTAGTATGACCACCAGAACACACAGCATTAAATTTTTGTTGAACAATGATGTTGTAGATTAGCAATATGCATAACATATAATTATTTCTTTACCAAACAGCTCTCTTGTTCCCTAAAATGGAACAAAGTAAGAGCTCCTCAGATATATTTAAATTGAGATTTGTGTGTTTTAAATACATTTTTTCTAGATGAAGTCCTTCTCTGTTCTTATATTTCATTGAGAAAGCTCTATCAGCCATCACAATCTCTATTAGAGGAGAGTATTTTTCAACTTGAGCAGAGTCTGAACATCTTTCCCCAATATTATGTGGAAAAAATCTTTGTGACTAAGATTCCAGAATAATTCATTTTCTGAAGTCAGGGTCTGGTTTTCTAAGGAACATTCTTAATGTGAAATATTTGTTCATCTATTCTTTTAAAAGACTAGAAGCTCCTGAGGGTTTAGCAGAGGACGGAGGATGAGAACGGCACTGTTACTTTCCTCTCCTACCTCATCTCCACCGTTAAAGGGTACCAGCTCATACCCTTGGATGCCTTCTCTATGCTATACCATTCCAGAAGCTTTATGCCAACCCTCACCGCTTGATACTTAAATCATCTGTGATCACTCAAATACTTAGTGTGACAGAATTAGAGACTTGGAAGAGACCTCAAGGGGCTCCACTGAAGCGGCAACCACTTCCCAACATTAGTATGGCATCTGTTAGCCCTAAGCTCAATTCCAACTGCCTGAATGTTCTCCGACTAATGCTACATAATTAGAAGAGGCCATTTGCTGTTGACAACCCATGTGGAGCACATCAGTGTCTTCACTGGGCAAAATGTTCACTGTTAATTTGGAGGACGTGTTTTAAACTTTCTTCTCGGAAAAAGTTACCTTCTCAATGATACAGTGTTAATGATTAAATGTATTAATGACAATATATTTAATATTGTATAAAGAGGATGAGTTGTAAAACTGGATATTACAAATAAGAATAATCATTATCACAGCGGTGATGTTAGGAAAACACCACTAATTTCATGATATTCATATATTTGAAAGAAAGTAATGGAATGGGCTGCCCCAGAAGGAAGCAGGTAGAAATGAAATAGCACTTTCTCACAATTCTGCTTGCTTTCAGACTTTGTATGCTGCACTTTATAAAGTGACTTTTGAAAATTATTGGAAAGTAGTAAACTAACATGATTTTTAAATTTAAGTATATTTCCAGAAGTTAAGGATTTTAGAATGGGCAATGGATGATGATTTATTTGCATAGAGATATGATACTACTTATCCTTACTTTGTATGCCTTTAGTAAATATTTACTACTCATTATGACAAGAACAGTGTGTGTGAACTGTTCAATGTATATCAATCCTATGAGATATCCTTATTCTCTTTTTATTAATATAAAAACTGAGTCTCTGACAGGCTGTTACTGCTCAGATTGCACATATAATAATTAAGAGGCAGTGTCATTTGAATCCTACAGTTTGCTAATAGGTGCTTCTCAGACTTTCAGTTTTTCTCATTCCATTTTCTCTGACCCATTTACCACTATCTCATTTTCATTAAATGCTTAGAAACCAAAGGAACAAAAGGGAATATAAGTCTGGCCTCAGTAATTGAGGTGGGGAGGATTCCTTAAACTGTAGCCCAAGACACCTGCAAATCGTAACACAGCATTCAACAGATCTAGAGCTTCAAAGTTATTTTATGCCTTAGCCAGTCTCCTCCTGACCTTTTCCCCATCTCTCCCTGCCCCACTGTCATCTCCTTGTCATGCTTAGAGGGTTTCCCTTCTCAACTCCCACAATCAGGAGCTGCCTCTCCCTTTACATGGTTTTTGGTGACAAAGTTCAGGGACCATTGTATTTCAATCCACAGGCCCCACTTTCCATGTACAGGAGCTCCCTGTAGTGATGAAGAAGTCATCTTTAAAAACCAAAGCTGTGCAAACTATCCTGAGTGCCACTGACGGCAGCATCAGTGGGTAACCAAGACACTCATAGTGCAGGTCCAAGTGTGTCAGTGTTAATCTAATTCGTGCAGAACTCTAACCACGTCTCCTTCTTTCTTGGAGGAAGCCCATAGGCACCGAGACAGAGGTGCTGCTTAGCAACAGGTTCCAGGACTGCAGAAGCTGCGAATTCTCCAACTATTTTGGTCTTTCTCCTTGCAGACTTTGTTCACAGAAGTACGCTGAATTGTCTCTTTATATGCTACACCAAAGTAAATTACTCAGAGAAAATGTAATCATACAGTGTTATGCAAAAATCAGTCGTAAAGGCTTGGAATTGGCTAAGTGGAGTCAGGATGTGTAGGAATAAGAAAAAACAATGACAAATAAATAAACATTACATCATCTGGGAAAAGCTGTGGAATGGGCAAAGGGTCAGATACGATAGGCCAAAGAGTCAGAGGAGAGAGGGAGGTCACCTCCTGGAAACAAGTGGATTCTGTGTAACTTAGACATCAGTTAGGAACAAGACTGAGAGGAGTCAAGGGCCTACAGATGATAAGAGAGTAGCAAAGACTAAGACACTATGAATTTTATCTTGCAAAAAATATCACAAAGAAACACAATTTCTACACAGATCTACAAAGAAATACAGTTTAAAAAGTAATCAACTGTCCTAATCAGTTTTAAAAGATTGATCTTCATTAAAACACTATTCTAATCCTGTTGCTCTGAGAAAGCATTCAATAGCTCCCTATTGCCCTACATAAAGCTAAATCTGTTTATCCTGACACCTCATCCACATATCAAGCCAAGAATAGTTCTTTAGCTGCTTCTCCCATATCTCTGTTTCAGTCAAAGATTCTAATGGCTCCTATCCAAATCCAGCCTTTCTTCCCCTGCCTTAGGTCTTTACTCCAGTTAATTTTCTTTCTGTAAAGCAATTTTGCAGGCCTACGAGGTCTAAGTCAAAACTTGCTTAATCTGTGCGGGCATTCAACTTCACTTCAACTACAATTTCTCTCTCTTAATATCTGCAGCACCCTGCTTGGGCGTGTCTTGTGGCTTTTACCACTTTAGCTTGTCTCATTTGTTAGTCGTGTATCCAAATCATTACCACGCTCTGCCCTGGGTGCTCTGGCATTTTCGCAGCACTGAACAAATGCTCCCCAGTAAATAAAGGAGCAGGTAATGAAGGAGAAATGATCTGTGAAAATGATGAATAAACTGAGGCTATCTGGTCTGAAAAGAAGAAAGGGAAACTCAGTAACTCTCTAAAACACTTGGTGGGTTTATTTTATTTTTTAATTTTTTCTGGTACTGGGAATCGAACTCAGGATGTTGTGCTTGCCAGGCAGGAGCTTGTGCCACTGAGCTATATCCCCAGCCCGTTGGTGGGTTTATTGGATGTTAAGAGTAAGTGCAATGGAGCTGTTTATAATAGAACTGAAGATAAGCCTGAATTAAGAGTTAGGAGAAATTTATTACATTCTGTACTAAAGAGCTACCTAGGAACTATGAAGTGCAGGGAGGGCAGCACACACCTACACGACTGAACATATAAAGATAGTCTGAGGGCACATTCCGCCTATATGTAGCCCTGTACCAAAAGATGATGTTTAGAGCAGACTTCACATCAGAAGGTCAAAGGTCTAGAAAAGCAGGGATGTCCCTTACTGACTTTAATAAAGAAATGCTGTCTCAGTCAATGCTCTTTGTGCAAATTTAAAGACTGTGGGATTAAAATAAACTAAAGGTAGGAGGCAACATTGTACAGTGGCAGTTGACAATCTGAAGTGTGGCTGGTGTGAGCATTTTGCTTTGATCCTACAGTAGCATGTAGTCTTGGATGATTGCGTTAAACTTTCAGTACATTTTTTGGAAACAGAGATAGTGTATTCCTCATGAAACTGTTTTCATTTATGAATGAAATAGCAGATGAAATGAATTACAGTTCAATCATTAAGGGCTTCAATGATGTTACCATCTTAAAAATCCGTAAAAAAGAGAGAAGTAATTAGCACTAATCTATAGGACAGGGACAATGAATTCTAAGGAAATTAAAAAGAGGACAAAAGTTTAGAGTACTCATGGAATTGATTCAGTAAGTAGAAAGGAACCATTTGGGTAAACTGCATCCAGGTTTAGGCAGGCTGTGAGTTAAGAGGGAAAACTAAGATAAAGAATGACTGAGAGTGTTAATAAAGTGGCAAAGATAAGAAAACTGATTTACAGCAGCACAGAGCTCTTTGAAGGCAAGATGCATCTTCCTCATCCTTTATTCCTAGCTCTGGCACATGGCAAATAGCCCCTAAATACTAAGTGAACAGCCAGTAGATATTCTTTCATGGTGCTCTAAGGAACAAATGTTTCACTTCATGTCCGAATAGCCCTCAGTGCTATTATAAACAAGCACCATCTAATTTAATTAATGTCAAAGCCCAGAAAAAAAATCTATAACAAAAAATTATTAAACAGATGGCTTAGAGTTCTCTAGAAAAGGAAACAGGCTTGGTGGCCACTTGGTAGAAAATGAGATCCATTTTCAGTGGGATTTTCAGAAAGTGAAAGAGTCCATTTCACATGAGTGACAATCCAAACCTCATGTACTGGGCATCAATCACAAGATTTCATCGCTGGCAAGCTACTGAGATGGGGTTTGCTGGCAGCCACCTTCAGGGGATATGACTTCCTGCAGGTTGGGGCGTTTTGAACAGTGTGCCTAATTTGAAAATCTCAGCACATGTTTGGTAAATGTCATTTCACATCTGTGCATAACAACAGATTTGGTTTTGAGTTTCATTAAGGAAATGAATATTACATCTGTAAGTCCTTTTGTCATCGGGGTCGGCTGCCTCCCTACACGCCACGGGAAGATGTTGAAAACATATGCTTACACATTTGCTGAAGCACAAGTAAGTACCCTGAGAAAAGTCATACTAACAACTTTTCTTTACAAGCTGAACTATGCAATCTTTAACTCAGAAATATTATTAAAATTTATTCTCTCAGAGGAGGGGTTTCCCTTTTCCTAGCTAGTTCTTATGTCATCCTGTTTTTCTTTCTGCAAATGGTGTATTTATGCCGGCAGCCATATATTTGATGTATTCTTAATTAATATTATTTCTTGCAGGGAAACAAAAATGATGCATTAAAGATTATATATCTGTTAGCCTCCTCGTGTCTCTCACCTTCAGAAGTTTTCAATTTTGTTTTTCTTCTGGTACCAAGAATTGAACCCACAACCTTGTGCTTGCCAGACAGGCGCTGTACCACTGAGCTAAATCCCCAGCCTGCTAAGTTTTCATTTTCAGTGTGTACCTCTACATCACTTCAGCTCATTGCCCCTTAATGCTAGACGCAACGGCTATAATTTATGAATCCTTTCAAGCCCTCACATAAATATGAAAACCAATGTTTCTGTCTGGTTTGATCTCCCATTAAGAAACTAAATGACAAGTCTGGTTAAAAGAAGCAGATGCAATACTACTTGGCATTTATTTTCTATGCACTAGTAGACTGATATAGAAATGTTCCTTTTTGGCCTATCTCCTCTTTAGCAAATTATGTGTAATTCTGTAAGGTTGGCAGAATTCTAGGGAAAAAAATCACTGGGAAAAGGAGTTCTCAGTCTTCTCCACTGCAGATAACAACAAGAAATGTCAAGTGAGCTCAGCTGCTTTACATTTTCAAAACGCCTGCCTTCGGCACATTATGAGATGCCATTTTCTTTTCTGCGATTTTACTTTTCTTAACAACGTGTCATGTCGCAAAGAAAACTGATCATTCAACAACAATTAGAAAAATGAGCTTATTTGATAGGAGTGCAGGGTTTGGCTGTGCTATTATACAGTATGGACACCAATAGTTTTTTTTTAAGTAGTTCTAGTATTTACACAAATGGAAAAAGAGCAGCATGTGTATTTTAGAAGATGACTGGTTTCTTCAGGGGAAAAAAACCTGATTTCTAGAAAGAATATCTTCTGCTTTAAAAAAGAAAGTGAAACATACTCCTTTCCCTGCACGGAACACCATTTTCACAAAATGGCAGGGACTGAGAACGCACTGCAGAGTTATTCTAAGCAGCACAATCCAGCCGCTTAATGACCAGCGCAACTATGTGCTCCAAACGTCAGCGGGTACATTATGCACCTTCCTCCTCCAGTCTACTCACCCGGTTCCAGTTGGAACTACGCATGTCTCTGTCCATATGCATGCCTTACTCCTGCCTTACCTCATAAATAAAAACCTCAAAACCAAGTTATTCTGAAGGTTTATTGTAATAGGCTGTAAGTTGTAAACTTTGGGAAATTTTTTTTCCAGTTAAAAGCAAGAGAGAACATTGTTTGGACCAGACTTCCATAAATTCTGACTCTAATAAAATCTGGCAAAGAAAAAACTGAGAAAAGAAAGATAAAATAGGAGTGAAGCTTTGAAAATAAGGCAAAGGGAAGAGGGGTTGAAGGGAGAGAAGGGGAATGGGAAAAAAAAGAAGAATCATGTAGCGGTACAAAGTCCCTATGATGAATGTGATCATATGTGTAACTTTTTTTTTTTGTCTTTGAGACAGGGTCTCACTATGCAGTTCTGGCTGGTCTTGAACTCATTTGTAGCCCAGGCTGGTCTCAAACTCACAATGGTCCTCCTGCCTCAGCCTCCAAGTGCTGGGATTAGAGGTGTGCGCCACCACACCTGGCTCATTATGTATATCTAAATTGTACCAATAAACTTAATAATAAATACATAAAATCTGTCCTTGTATGGCATAAAATTGTGCGGACTCAACGGCAAAGAAGCATAGTCTATTACTTACACATACCTCTGCAACACATGCATTTACTAAAAAGGAGGTAATGACCGCTATAAATATAGTATAACAGAGGTACTTCTAATCTCTTGAGCCTGCCCACTGCTGAGTTTACATGTGTGTGCTCTTGGATCTGCCAATAGCCTCTTTCTGCAGTCACAATGCATTGTTGCTTGATACCCCTGGGTCCTCTTTTCAAGTATGTGATCAATCGAGCTACACTGTTGCCTAAACTGGACTGTGCATGCTCTATCTAAGCCCCAGAAAGAATGCCCAGTGCCTTGTAAATTGGTAATTTTGTCTTGATCATGACGCACTAATTCAAATGTTGAAAGGATATTAAACTTTGAAGTCTTTTTAAAGCAGTTTGAATGTAATTTTATAGTTTTAAAAGACTTATGTATGTTTCTAATTTTATAAACAACCATTAGATTAGAAAAGACTACATGATTCCATTTTATCAGTAGAAAAAAAGGCTCTGAGAGATTAAAGTGGCTTTATAAAAATTATCAGCCAAAGCTTCACAGCTCTAGACACACTGACCAAAAATATTTGAGTCAGCATGGTACTGCTATAAGAGTTACATTTTCCAAAGTAGCTACCTAGTAGTGAACACACTTGTAGAAACCCTAAGCAGATTTTTGGTTGACTTTCTTGAAAGTTATTGAGTTATAAGGGTTTTGAGACAATGTGTAGAGTTAGTAGAAAGTTCTGCCATATAAAAGAGAAATGAAAGTAGAGAAATTATATGGCTTGAATGTGATGAAAGCACTTGTATAATTATTATTTAGGAAATACTAAATGCCAGGAGCTGAACATGCAATACAAAATAGGACACGTTTGCCATCACCTAGGAGTGTACAGTGGCTTAACGGGAGTGCAGAAGTCAACCAAGCAATATTAAAACAGCGTGGTGAGTGCCCAGCTAACTGTCAAGTTCAAAGGCATGTGGGGCGCCTCTCCCAGGACCATCTAACCAAGCGCAAGAGATGATGAAAGGGATGAGGAACGTGTTCCCTGAGGAACAACAGTAATCACAGTAAGGCCAGGTGTTACCCATGTAATGAAAGGGAAGTCCATTCAAATTCTTGATGTCAATGAAATTAACCAAACATTACTTTGTAGCTTATAAACTTATAAATGTATAACAAATTAAAGATCTTATTTCTGTCCTTTTGTTGAATCCCATCCCCAGAATAAAGACATTTTTTTAGCTCAAGGCCATAAACTCTTAAAAGGAGGGGGACACATGTGCAAGGCACCTCTACCCCTTAACATTCAGTGTAAAAACAAGAGAGGGCCAATCCTATATTGTTCTCCTGTCAAATTCTGTGTCATCTAGCCAGCACATTAATAGATCCTCGCTGAAATTTATACAACTTCAGGAAACTCTCCACCCTCTGGCTTCACTAATATATTTTATTTCATTCTGATATGCCATATCTCTAACAATTACTTCAGGCATCTTGGCCATAACATTTGCTACAGACTTACACAGACTTCACATTTATTTTCTTAGTATAACCAATACCTCTTATAATCGAGTACTGCTTCACCATAAAGGACAAATTTGAGCTATTTGTAGGAAGAGGGATGCACTGTGAGATCATAATGCTCAGTGAAATAAATCAGACAGGGAAGGTTAAATATTTCATGGTGTCTTTTATATAAGAAATCAGATGTATAATAATTTAAAGAGCAAAGTAAAAGATGGACAATAGGAAATAGGGAGACAGACTTTGTGGAGATAGAAGGGGGACTAGGAACAGAAAGAAGATGGAAGAAAAGCAGGAAGGAGAAGTCAAAAGGATGAAGATGCAGTGTGTATGTGTACTGATTCTTCACAGTGAATGTATTTATTATATACTTCAACCATTAAAAAATAATAAGAAACTAAAAGTGCAGCGAACCATGAGAGATGCAGACTGTACAGCTGAGGCTTCACTGCTTTATCTATTTTCAGAGTCAGATTCTTTAGTGCATTAGGGGAAATACCAAAATGAAATGAAGAAGCTATTTCTGATAACAGTTTGATACTTTTGGAAATGTTTTCATATTAAAATAATCAAATTAAAATTTTATAGCCTGAAGAAGGAGAAAAGAACAGTGATCCAAATAAGCAACTTCAATTCTTAAAATGAGAAGAGAATTTATTTTAATTAGTCATGGTCTTCACATGAATTGAACTCCTGTCAGACACAGGCCTTTTTCCATCAACAATATACTTGGTCTTTCAATATTAAAAGGGAAAGAAGAGAGGCAAATAAAAACATATATAATTTTTAAAAAATCTATGGCTATTTTTAAAGCTAAATTAATATCAGTCTACTTGACAATAATGAAGCCATAGAGTCAGACCTATAATCTCAGAAAATTATTTTTTATGTCATCATTTATTTCAGGGTTGTAACTGTATTGTCAAGTGAATACCTGCATAAAACATTTGGATCATAACAATAACTTACCAGAAGTAGAAAAGGCCCAAGCATACCCCATAATATATAGTACAGCCACAGCTCAGTAAAGTTGCTTCCAGGAACTACCAAAGCAACAACCATTTCAGGACTTATGCTAGATGTAAAATACGTTGATATTGATTTTTTTTTTAAAAGCAAACAACTATTCCAGTTTCCCTAGAAATATTCCAAGGTAAAACTATTCAACCTTCCTGACAAGTATAGATATTCTGTTTATATTTCAATATTGAAAGAGACAACCAATCTATGCTTCAGGACTAAGCACACCAGACCACAAAGCGGTCGACAGTGAAGAACAGGTGGGAAAGCCTTATATGCACAATATACTGAAATACTGTGGGCAAGAATGCACTTGGTGGGGAATTTTCAAGGAAGCTACTTATCTCCACATCAGCCACATGGCATTGCAAGGCAGAGAGAGAAAGAGCAGTTGAGGGATGCAATCATGCATGCACATCACACTCGTAACCTTTATTAGACGACAGCTAAGGGACTCTGCATGGCAGTTGAGGGACTGATTGTTGTGGAGACAGAGAAGTCAGAGTCCTGCCAAAGGGCAAACTCAGCCAGAGCAGGGAAGAAACACATGGACCAACCAAGCGAAGAAAGGCAAATGTCAGCATGGATGGAGAGAGATTTCACCAAGATGACACAGGGGCATGCACTACAGCCCAGCCTTTCCAAAGAATTAGCCACTGTTAAAAGAAGCTGCTATGTTCCTAATTTTAAGACTGCTGGTTATTTTCAGTGAAACTGAAATTCATATCACACCTTTCCCTACACATTAATAAATGGTCTCATTTGCAAAACAAAGGAATTCTCCTTCTAATGAAGGCTCTAGCATGAAGTATGATTAATAATATTCAAATATTGTGCTATTTAAAAGAAGAACGAAGGCAGTGGTTCCCAAAATTCAGAGGGCATTAAAATCATGTAGAGGGCATTTTGAACACAGATGGCTAGTTCTCATTTCCTATAGGTTTTGGCTGAGACCCCAAAATTTATAGATCTAATAAATTCCAAGGTTGTACTGACAGCTGCTGCTAATCCAGAGACCACATTTAAGAACCAATGGTCTAAGGAAAATGAGCAAAACTACTTTTATGCCTAGGCTTGTAACTTACCATGAGGGGCAAGAACAAAGAGAAAGCTCACTTACAGCCCAGCTTTATGCAACACATTCAAAACCAGAAGGAAATTTAATTGGAGTAGAGCACTCTTTTTTTCCCTTAAAATAGCAAGGGTCTTAAATTAGTTCCTTACAAACATCAAGATGTGGATGAATCACCTTCTAATTTTGCTAAAATGGGGATTTTGATTTTTATAGGTCGAGAGTGGGGCCTCATACAACCTTTATGATGAATTCCCCGATGGCACTCATGCTATTGACTCATGGACACCCTTTGTACAGCAAAGCCTTACTCTTGGAAAATAGAAGCAACATAGGTCACAGATTAAACATAAGGGCTCAAGAATCATGCTGCCTGAGTTGAAATCCAAGCTCAACTGGCTGTGTGATTTGGGGCAGGTCACTCAACCTCCCTGTGCCTCTGTTTCATCTGCAACATTATCCTGGTAAGTGTACCTGCCACATGTGGTGTTGTGAGCGTTAAACATATTAATGCTTGAAATGCACAGTGCTGAACACAGAGAAAGAGAACTGACTATCCTGGATCAAACCTAGTTATGTATTTGCTTTTCATATATCATTTACAAGAGGTTAAATTAAGCAGTCCTTGTTTGGATGGGAGACAAAGATTTATTAAACAGAATTCATTGTTCTCCAATCAGTATTTTATTGTTTACACCACTTAAAGCCGTGTTTTAAAAACAAACAAAAAAAACCACCTTTTTTTCTCTTTGGATTTCGGTGAGCTTATTTTTACATCTAAAGCAGAACTGAACTAAGCCCAATGTGTGTGTTGGGAGGGGAAGGGGTGATGAGAAAGAAAACAAACAAATATGTGGTCCAAGATTGCAGGCAAACTGGTGGTGAATGTTCACATACGATTCTTTGGTGGTGTATTTGTAGAGTGGAATTGTAGAAACTTCTAATGGCTTCCATGAAGTTTCCTAAAAGGCAATAACCCTTACAAACACATGCAAATCTACACTTTACCTGTGACTGCTTGCTCCTCTCCAAAAAACAAACGCGGACTCTGCTGTGACTATTTAAGAGCCCCTACATCACAACTGTTTCCCAAAAAGGAGAAAAAAATTGGCCTGAATGTTTATGAACTGAGTAAAACAATAATTTTCCATTAACAATAGATTTTCTTCTTTTCTTTTTTTGTACCCAAACCACTGTTGTTATGACAATACATTTTGCAATGTCTGCCTACTTCCAAACGTTGACATAAAAAAAATTGTTTTTGCAGAGCTGTCAATGTTTGATTGAAAACGTAATCTGGGATAATTACAGAGGCTTCGCACTGCACCTGCTATAATTTTACTCTTGGCTTTAGTGAATCAGTCTGTCTTAAATAACAACATAACAGAAAAGCTTTGTAACCAATGTTTTTTGTCACATGTACAACATTCATATTGGAGCTCATGAGTATGAACACACATGCAGGTACACTGGAGACATTTGGTGATGGAAAAGACCAAGACATGTGTTGTTTTTTATAATTATTTGTAAAGCATAAAGGAGCATGTGGCCCTGAATAAAAGAAAAGCTACATCAAAAAAGGCAAGAATTTTGAATATTTCTGGATGGCAACTGTTGTCTAGAGATAACACAAAAATTGTAATATCTTCAGTACCAATATCTCCTCAGAAACTATTTCCAGTATCTTCAGAATGTAAAAAACACCTTGAATGATTTCTAAAATCTTAAATCTTGCAATTCTTAGAATGATAAACATTTCTTTCAAACGTTAGACATCTCCTGTAAATCCATGCTGAAGCTCTATGTGTTGGTGCTTCTTTCACACATTTACTTCCTTTCTGGAAGTCCTCTTTCATGCGAGTCTTTGAGAGGTGTGGTTTTAATATAAATTATAGAGATTGGGAGACATAACAGGAAGTAGTGAAGCATCAAATTCAATAACTAGAAAATTAATACAGGAAGCAAACCACAAGAAGGAATCTTTAAAAGCATTTAAAATACTAAAGCTGGTGACAACTGCAAACAGCAAAATACCCTACTGGCAATAGCCAAGGACATTAGCCATGCAATATCCCAGATGAATAGTATGGCCCTACTAGGAGGGACAGTCATCTTCTCAGTCATTTCTCTTCACCCAGGGGAGAAAGCCTTTCGAAGGCTTTTTTTTTGCTGTATAGTCAATGGCATCAATGATTGGGGTAAATAAATTTTTTTTTGGATAACAGAAACACATTGTATTATGATTCAATCACTTATACTTATGCAGCAGTGGACTGGCTAGATAGATTCTAAATTGGGATATAAAGTCTAGCTATACGTCTCCCAGGAATGTACAAGCATGTGCTGATAGGCATGACAGAAAAGGGAATCTCACAGTGATGATTTTTGTGTATTGGTGCTTAAAAGACAGGCCTGGGAAGACAGAAGAATTTCCTAATTAAGGCTGTCATACAGTTCAAACTAAAATACTAAAACATATAAGAAAATCTTGTAACCTAACCTCTAACAGGATAGTGAGTTATAGTACCCACTTAAGGAGCTAGCAAATAGTCTCAGAAACATGTCACTGAATAGGTAACATGATTTCTTGTGAAAATACAAAGAAAATACTGAACTATCTGGTTACAATCCAAATGGGTACTTGACATGGATACCTGATAATCCTAATTGCTGCATAAAACCCTGTTTCCTCTGTCCTTCACCTTCATTGTATAGGACTCCAATACTCTTTCCAATACAAAGAGACAAACAATAACCTGTTTGCATAAATTTTTTAAAAGCTGTAAATTTTACCATCCTATTTCTGATAGAGCAGTTGCTGGCATTAACTGATATACACAGGAGTTTCCCTCTGAAGTATTGACAACTGGGTTACTCCATTGTGCTTGTAATCACTATCCAAAAGCAAGGAACAGATATCTTGCTTGGTTTGATACTTTCTATAACAAAGGAATGATCACATATCTACTCTTACAACTACAAGATTATTTCTGGAAATGCATATATTACTATTTTTCCTGCATCTAGACACAGAAGACATAAAAATGGAAGTCAAATCTGATGTTGCTACGGTTTGAATGTGGAGGGACCCAAAGACCCCTGTGTTAAAGGCTTGGTCTGCCGCCCACGGCATCATTGGGAGATTAAAGAGCCTTTAAGATGTGAGCCCTAGTGGAGACACGACCTTGAAGAGGGTTCTGAAACCCTGTTCTCTTCTTTCTGCTTTTGCATCCTGGTCATGCGTGTGAGGCACCTTGCTCCACCTTGCACCCCCTGACACTGTTTGTTGCTTTTTCCCGGGTCCAAAAGCTATGGAACCAATTGATCATGGACAGCAACCACCGAAACCGAGAGCCCATGAAAAAATTTTCTCTTTAAAAATGGATTTATTTAAACTGAAAAAAAAGTGATCAACCTCACATGAACCCACCAAGCCTTTCTGATGGAATTGAAAACTACGTACAATTCACAGTCTGAAGATTTTTCCTCTACTTTTTAAAATTAATCTTTCTTATACTAAATGAGAAGGTAAAAAGAAGAAAAGGCTGAGAAAACGAACGTAAGGCTCTCAATAACAGATTCCGGGTCCTACAGCCTTAGAAGCACTGCAGTCCAGCACCCAGAGTAGGAACACAATTGGTGGTCAGTGGCAGCATCTTTCAACAACATGGCAACAAGCCGGAATAAAGCAGTTTAGAGTATCCTGTAGACACAGAAACACTCCCAAAAATTCTGAAAAACAACGAACGAGGGAAGACACCCCAAAAACATGTGCTTTCTGACATGAAATTAATTCCTATACCCTCACAGGATGGCAAACCCTAAGATATTTCAGGTCATATCTACCAGGACGGGACCTGTAGAACAATGTAAAACATAGTCCTCACTGTGAATGGGACATAGAGAGTTGTAGTAAAAATCATAGGTAGGCAAAATAAAACAGAATCAATCAAAATGCCCTTCCATAAGCTACAAAATAGATAAATCTTTTATTCCTCTAAAAGACGAATTATTCTATAGTGAAAAGGAATGAGCTATTAAGCCATGAAAACATAAGGTGGGAATGTGAAGGTACGTCATTAAGTGAAGAAGCCAGTGTGAAAAGACTTCAATTTTATAACATTCTGGAGAAAGGAAATCCATGCAGACAATAAAAAGATCAGAAGTTGAGGGAGAAGACTGAACTCAGAGGATTTTGAGGGCAGGGAAACTATTCTATATACTATAATGATAAATGCATGTGTTGTAACTTTAGTTAAAATCCATAGAACATAAAACATCAAGAGCGAATTGTAATGTGAAATATGTACTTTGGTTAATGCTGAAGTGTCTGTCAGTAGCAATCCACTGATTATAACCAATGTACCACTCTGATGAAAGATTTTGAAGGTAGGGGAGGGGGCTAGGTATGTGTGGGAGCAGACAGTGTGGGGAAATTTCTGTATTTTCCATTCAATTTTGCTGTGAACTTAAAACTTTTCTAAAAATAAGGTTTCTTTAAAAATAAATAAAACAGAACAGCCTGTCTAATGACCGAAGAACACGGTGCTGTGTGACACACGAGATGCTCATCTGTTTTGTGAGAATGAAGGGACATTTACTTAGGAGGGACAGTAAAGAATTTTTCTCATACTTCCTAGGTTATAATTTCTATAACCAATCTGAATGCCAAGCACTTCTTCTTAACCCTGAGTATAATGGTGCACTTCTGTCTGTTACTGTGAGGATCAAAGATTGTGTATGTAAATAGCCTAATAGTGCCTATCAAACAGTGGACATGAAAAAGTATCCACTATTTCACTACAAGAGAAATTACACAGTTATTTAATTGCCTAAAGTAAAGCTGTACAAATTATGAATCAAGTAATTTAAAATTAAACTATAATATTCTATTTGCCCTTTGGGGAGTATTAAATGAGCTAATTACAAGATTCATTACATTAACGTTCTAATACTTGTTGTTAAAACAATTATAGCCTCCTGATAACTGTCAAGTGAAGAGCTTCTACGAACATTCAATTGTTCTGCGAAGCACAGGGCTTCAAAATACATAAGGCCATGTTATTCTCACCTCAACACACAGCTCCTGGATTCTAAAAATGTTCAATAAAAATTACTCGTTAAGCAATCTATTTGCTTTCTTATTTACGATAACTGATAATACTAACCTATACTGGTTAAGTAGTAAAAATAGTTTTCAAGTCCCCATTACTAACTCTGTATCCTTCTGATTCCAGAAACTTCTAGATTCTGTGATACCAACAATGCAGCTAAGAGATGTGCATTCTGAATTTATTTTAATTCTAGATGAGAACAACTAAGAGTGATTATAAAACAAATGTACTGTGGCTCTATCTGAAAAATAGAATAGGAAACTACGATATTTTATGTATTATATTTTCCTTGAGGAATATGTTAGAAAGTATTGATCATTTTACGAGCGTTATTGCCTCGTCTCACAACAGATAAACGTTACTCAGGATTAATTCATTTTTGCTCACTGCTCAGTGGAGTAGTGTTGCTTGTTTGTTTCAGTGTTGTAACCAACCAGAGGAACATCAAGTAGTTTGTGCAAAGTCACACGATAAGGACATAACTGGGTTTTTTGTTTTTTGTTTTTTGTTTTTTGTTTTTTTTATTCGTAACTGGGGTATGAACTAAAACAAAGAAAGGTATAAAATCAGAGAGAAAATTATTGAAATATATGGAGAAAGGGAAAAGATAGCCAAAGAATGGAAATGATAAAAACTAAAGAATTTGACCTCTTCAGCAATATAAAGAGAGAAGGCATTTCTGCTCACAGAATCATTTACTCCCATTTGCACCAATCTTGCAACAAGCCAGGGGCCATACTTGTAAGTTCGAAATGCTGATATAATAAGGTCTCTCACAGTGGAAGTCAGCCTTTGGGGAGCACTCACTTATCAACGTAGGTAACTTAAATGAAGGGGAGCCATGGTCTAATTTTGGTTCTCTCAAGAAAGGACATCAAGCAAACTTTGGAGATCTGTCAGCCATGCTATTTAGACCACCGTGGGATTCATGCGCTGGAACAATCAGTTAGTATAAGACAGCAGAGTAAAATTCAACATGGATATTGTATGAAAGATGAGATTTGAAACTGTATTGTTATTAATAATAGGGCTTAATGATCTCCCCTGGGGGCATTTCAATAGCACAGGAAACTTTTCTTGCAACAAAAGTAATAGCTTCAGCCATTTAGCTAAAAATATTCTTCTGAAACAGATTTTTAAAAATTGGATAATAATGTCATATAAGAGTATCTTTCTACAGAAAAGGTATCAATACTAAGAATGAATGTTTAAGGACTAATAATATAGCAAATAAATATTGCTTGGTCATTGGGAAGATCATTCTTAAAATCAATGAATTAGTCAAACATAAGTGTTTTGCAACGTTTATCTCAGGTTTGTATGTTCAGATCTGCACATAATTTACAAGCTTTTGGGGCACATCATGAGATATGCATAGCATCACTGTTTTATACACTGGACTTTTTCTTCAAGAAAACATTTCTGTAGAAAATCCCTGGGGTAAAGTTTCACAGAACTAAGTAGTTTTCATACCAATTGAAAAATTACTCAAATTTGAATAAATAATGTTTTAAATTAAAGGAATGAGCAATTATCACCAAATTTCTTTGTATTCTTTCAAGTGATAAGCATCCATCCACCTGGAAAAATACTAAATAAATATGAATGTGTGAAGACTAAGTTTAAATAAACTGTTTTGTACTTCTGAAGCTTTGATTTGGATTCTGTGAAAATTTTTAATGAGTCCATTTTTCTTTGCCTTTGAATTTAAATCATTAGGAAAGAATAGTAAGGAGAAACTAAGAATTTGATCACTCACAGAAGCTTGTATTATAAGATTTGATGACCATCTTGATAAGGCAATAAGATGGAAATCTTCCCACTTAATTTTTATATGCTTAATTTACTTCTAATAGATATTTCAGAAGGGGGAAAAACCAAATGCAACATTTTTCACTAGACAATGTGATTTTAAAAATATAGAAATTATGGGTCTTAAAGCCAGAGGCCACAGTTTAAATCATGATTTGACTACTTACTGCCCATATGACCCCTGATAAGTCAATTAAGGTATGTGAGTACTAATTTACTCAGCTGAAAAACAAAGGATCCACTCCTCTTATGAAAATCTAAAGTGCTTTGCACATATTAACAGCTGAGCAAATATTAGTCTCTGTCTACCTGATTAACAAAGCCATAGGTAAAAAAGGCTTTGCTTTTTCCTATTCTTCTCACTAAAATAGACATTCTTAACTGGGTACACAGATAGGCACCAGGGAGAAGCAGAGTCCTCGCTGAAAACCAAGTCTTCTAAGTCAGAAAAACCTATCTCTGCATTACACTATGTGATACTTAAGTGACCTAGTCTTTGTAAGCCTCAACATGAAACATGTAAAAGAGGAGTGATAACAGTTCCTGAGAATAGGCGAGATGATTCATGATACACGGTAGGTACAGAGTAAAACTATAGTTGGAGTTGGTAAACCCTCTGATAAGTTGTTTAATGTACTTTGTATATCAGTGTGCACACATGTTTACATAAGTGATTTTTCTATGCATATGTAATTGTATGTATGTGTATATATTTACAGCTTTTACTAGAACTTTTAAAAATTTGGATAGCCTGAAATAGGGTTAAAAGTCCTAATTTTACAGAAAAATGGTAAATCACACTTAAGAAAGAAAAAAAAAATTTTTAGTTTGAAGTTTGTTTTGGTTTTGATTCCTACCCCTTCCTTAACCTTGACATCTTTTTTATATTTATGATTATCCCAGCTCAAAGGAAGATTTCATGTTAAAAGTAGAGCACCTCTAAAGCATTTTGAGCAGTTATGAGAACCAGGTTTTTCCATCCCTTGAATTAGCCCTAGCATTCTCATAGATTAAAATTCCATGTATCTATTGAAACCTGTATGTGCAGAGAAGTAAAATTATAAGTTATATTTTGATTTCATGAAATTCCTAATTAAAGGATTTTTTTGTCTCTTTCAGACAGGGTCTTGCTATGCAGTTCAGGTTGGCCTTGAACTCACTTTGTAACCCAGACTTGTCTCGAACTTGCAGCGATCCTCTTGGCTTGGGCTCCCAGTGCTGGGATTACAGGCGTGCACCACCACGCCTGGTCAAAGGATATTCTAAAGTATCAGTTTACTTTACTTATAAATATAAATAAATTTTATTTATAAGATGAAATAAAATGTTACAGGAAGCTGAGTGTGGTGGCATGCAGCTGTAGTCCCAGCTACTCAAGAAGATGAAGCACCAGGATCTGATTGTCCTGTATCAGCCTCCTAAGTGCTAGGAATTAAGGTCTGTGCCAACACACTCAGAAACAGTGTAAATATTGAGATTACAAGGCCAGTTGGAAGCACCAGTTGTAAGTTTTACGGCCAGTAAAAAGTACTCTGAAGAGAATAGTTAAGAATTGGATGGGAAATTAGAAGGAATAAGGTGAGAAGAAACCGAGAAACGCCATATCAGTGAGAAAAACACATCGCAATGCCGTCCATGATGTTAGTTTTGATTGGCATTATTCTATTAAGACCAGAGAATAGAAATCAAATTCTAAAAATATTTCCAAGTCTAAGCTATTTTTGTTCCGGAGAAGAAGAAAAAGAGGAACAGGAAAAAGAATCATAGTCCTCATTATCTAATATGTAGCTTTTTTCTGAATAACTAATTTATCTTACATGTTACCTTGTCAGTCAGACAAAATGTGGAGAACCTAGAGCTATTTCTACAATAATAGATCCAGATCAATTACAAGCTTTCAATGCCATATTGCCAATGGCTTTGTCAAATGATTGCTGGTGCAATCTCTTTTTGGCAAGGTGCATTTTTGTTCATGTGACTAAATCACAAAGTTATGAGCACTTTCCTGCCATGCAACACAACTCTTTGCTGCCCGCATGGTGATTTCTTGGAAAACTGAAGAAGGCTCTGAAACAAACCAAAACGTAAAGACCCAGCACTGTACAGCTACTTTGATTCATCAGTCAAATTTCTTGGAAGCCATATAACATTTCTTCAAAGTCCTGCATATTTGGTTCAAAAATCTAGTTCATTTACAAGTGCTCAATCTGGAGAAGTAATCTTTTAAGAGCCACTGTGGAGAAGATGAAACCATTGTACAAACATATATTTATTTGTGTAAAATTGGCACAATCAGATTTTAAATCTTGCTCTTATTTCACTAAGACAAGATATTAAAGTCATAATACATGAAGCCAATTTATCGTATTTCATTTGCTATAGAAAATCCATTCAAATGATCTAAAGAGGATAATTGATATTACAAAAGATCCATTTCCAAACACACTTAATATGGCATAATGTCTTTTTTAAATTAGAAAGTCTGGGTAAAAGCAACAAGACATGCATTTGGTGATTAAAAGAATGTTTAATATGCAAGCTCTTTCTCTGAAAATGATAAATAATATTGAGGTCAACAATTCTCTCAATACAAAATTAGAAATCAATAGGGATAATTATAAATAATTCAAAAAATATATATACAATTTTATGTAAATACTTTGGGTTGCCAAAACATTTAATATTAGATTGAATGCTACCACGTAGCTTCCCAACAATTACATCTTTATTTCTTACCTATATAGTATGATAGACCGATATGGTATGATAGACCTATACAGTATGATAGCTGCGACTGGAAGAGATCATTTGTCCTGTTCCCTGTCTCTAATGCAATAATTTAAATTGTGAATTTAAATTTAAATTGTGAATAAGAACCATTCTGGGAATCAAATCATGCAGATTCCCAGCCCCTCCCCTTCAGGGTTCTGATTTGGTGTGTTTAATACGACACAAAAAGACAAATTTTGCATAATGCTTCCAGGATGCTCTTCTGCACTTACTTTTCAGAAGACAGAAAGAAGTTCTGTTCTAATAAGCATCTAATCACTCAGCACAGACAGCTGTGGGTGAAAGCTCTCCAAAAATAGTGATGTCTAAACCTTCCAGAGCTTCATCACAGGCCTCCATCCCAATATGGTCAACCTTGGAACTTATTCAACAATGTCCACAGTTAGTTTGAGGCAAGACAATACACCCGAGGACTAGGTATGCGTCATAGCATCTGTGATTTGTGGTACTCCCATACTTTTTATTTGGCAAAGAGTTTAACCTCTAAAATAATGTTTAAAGAACATTTTACTATTTGAGCTAATTAAACTCCAGGAAGGCCAGTTTGAACTCAAAAGCTAAATTTCAGTCTCTACTCTCCCCATATACTTTCCTGTTAAATTTTTAACTATTTATGTTAAAAATTTATGTCTCATGTCTGGGACACTTGATAAGAATTTGTAAAACATCTAAGGAAAAATACAAGCCTAGGGTTTTCTTGACAAATTTTATTGCTCCATTCCAGTACCTATGAATTAAAAAAAGAACATCAGTTCAGCTCAGACAAAATTTTGTATTTGTAGGCAATCACCTTTTTTTCTAAAATGTACTATCTGCAATGTGGACAACATATTTATTTTGCATTTTGTCTTGACAGAAGATATTGTGCAATATTTTAAATTTCAAAAAACGTCCCAGAGAAAGCTATGTATTAAGGAGCTAAAAGAAAGTTTCTGAAATTTTGACTACCTCCAGAGACAAATTTTATTTGTAAAATAAAAAGTATAAATAACCTTAGAAGTAAAAAGTAAAACTATCACAGTTCAGGTTTATGAGAAAACTGATGTGGGAAACTTTGTAACTAAATTAATAACTAAAACATTCTGCCCCCAGCTTTGTCTAAAGAAGGCTTGTGTAAATAGTGTCATGTGTCGCTCTTAGAAATCTGCTATTTTTCCCCCCGAAGCAGCACAAATCTACATTTTATGAACAAGAACCACCTTTTATATTACACTCAGAAATTATGTAGATCCTAAATTCAATTTTGCAGATGTTGTTGCTGTGAAAATAGTTTAAGGCATTTTTTTCAAAGAGATTTTTTTAAAAAGCAGCAAAATGCATTTACCTTGAAATGAATCTAATTCTTAATCCTAAAGTGCAATAAAGGCATTTCTCCATGATTAAGTGGTCTATAATCTGCTTTTTGTCTTCTGTGCTCCCTCACCTCCAAGACTAATTTTCCTGTGCGGGGTTTTAATGTCTTCTAAATAGTAGGCAAAACACTGCCGCCAGAAAAGATGAAACTACAGCTATCTCAGTTTGTTTCTTATCACATCTCTACGTCTAATAAAAGAACTCAGAAAGATAAAATGAAGTTATAACCGCTGGCGTGGTGCTTGTCTATCCACATTTTCATGTGCTGAAGCTTGCATGAGCTTTGACAATCATGTGCATCATCAGCCTGACTTTTAGGCTTCAAAAAAGTGAAAAACAGTCTTAGAGAAGTAGTGGGCATGAGGTCACATAGCCAGTGAGGAGCAGTGTGTCCTGAAAGCAAGGTCTGCCGATTTTAAAGTTGAAATCTTTTCCCAACCATATCACATGTAGACAGGCAAAGATCACAAAGAGATGTAAATGATGTATTTATTGTTCATTTTCGGGGCTGGGGATTTAGCTCAGTGGCACAGCGCCTGCCCTGCAAGCGCAAGGTTGTAAGTTCAATTCCCGGTACTGGAAAAAAAAAGAATATTGTTCATTTTCAAGGCATAAGATAACTTTAATCTGTAAAATTTAACAAACCAAATTTCAGCTCCTATAATATTTAGGCCCACAAGTTATTCTTCTACTATTAAAATCATTATTCAAGGGCTGAAGTTATGTGAAGCTCACCACAGATAGCTCTTACCTAGAATGTGCAAGGCCTTTGGTTCAGTTCCCAATGACACAAAAAGAAAAATCATTATTCAAAAATGGCTATAACCACTCAACCAGTACACATTTTTAAAACCTAGGTACTGTTTTAAAATTTTGTGAGAATTCAACTAGCTAGCTGCCAGCAGAAGAAGGTAGAAATACTGAATTTCAGCAAACACGTGTGCACTTGTGCATCTCCTTGGAGAGGGCATGGAGGGAGAATTATGTGTGGTTTGAAAATTTCCTTTGGATTTTATTTACATTATACTTATTTGAGAACCGTTTGTAGGAATCTTGTGGATTATCTAGTCTCAGTGAAAGTATTTTCAGGTAATATAAAGCTATAGTACAGTTGATGCCACTGTTTGCCATGAGAAACAAAAATCAAGGGGTTCTCATTCAATAGCAGGAAGCTGACCAAACAGGCACTGGCCTCCAAAGAACTGAGAAAGTTAAAACAAGGACAGAAAGTGACAAATTACATGGAGTGGTAAATGGAATTGTGACCCACCACACATAAAAATTCACAGCTGAGCCGGGTGTGGTGGTGCAAGCCTGTAATCCCAGCACTCGGGAGGCTGAGGCAGGAGGATCGTTGGGAGTTCAAGGCCAGCCTGGGCTACAAAGTGAGCTCAAGTTCAGCCTGAACAGCACAGTACGATCCTGTCTCAAAAAGACAAAAAAAAGAATTTACAGGTTGCAGCCCTAACCCCCAGTGTGATAGTATTTAGGCGATGCCTCTGGAAGACAAGTGTGTTTAAATGAGATTGTGAACAAAAGGCCCTTATGATGGGATTACTGTTCTCATAAAAGACCCCAGACAGCTTGCTTTGTCTCTGTTTCTCCACCATGTGAAGACAAAGTAAGACTCCAGGTGGGCCAGGAAGTATTCTCACTTGGACCTGAAGGGGAAGTTGATCTTGGCCTAGGGCCTCCCAGCCCCTAGAGCTGAGAAACAAATTCCTGTTGGTTAAGCCATTTTGTCTGTCTACTATAGCAAGAAAAAAAGTACGTATGGCAAGACACAGTACCAAAAGGAGCAAACAGATTTGAATGCCATAAACAGACAATCTTTGAGTGCGAAGAGGGTTTCTCCTGATGGTCACTTCATTTGGCTGTGGAAGTAGATTTAAAACAGACTGGAAGGAAAGTGGATTCCTTAGGGACAGTACCTTCTGACTATGTCCTCATGATGGAAGGGACAAGTGAGCTCCTTTGGGCCTATTTATAATGGCACCACTCGTATTAGTGAAGACTCCTCCTTTACGATCTAACTCCCGCTCAAAGCCTCACATTCTTATATTGTCACTGTGGAAGGTAAGATTCCAGCCTATGAATTTTGTGGGGACCAAACACTTATACCACAGTAAGCATGACAGACTTGTTACATGAGTTCTTAGGAGACATGTGGGCACTGAGAAGATCAAGTAAGAGGTTTGCCTGCTGTAATGCTGTATACATAGGTCACATTTGTGTCCCTAGAGAAATTTAGATGCAGGAGTCTGTGAACTGAGACAAAATCTAAAGTCATTCCACATTTTTGCATACTCTGCTTCACCCTGGCCCAGGCTGACAGTCTTCTTTCTTTAGAGAGGAAACACTGATAAAGTAAGATGAACCTTTATAATACATAAAAATTCAAAGGAGCAAACTATTAAGTACTTGACCATATCAGAGCTATTATTCTCCATAAAAGGTAAGCAATTTATTTCATCTGAGGAAAGTCCAATGCATGACTATGCTACCTTGTACTACTAAACCTTCTAGTCTTTAAAAATGCCTTATGCTGGGAATATGAAGACTTGCCCCAAAGTCTAGTTACAGCTGGTAGTGACAGATCCATTACAAAGCATTAACAACCTTAGCATAGATGTGTTTCAAAATCTGTTTTACATGATATAGGAATGGGCTTTGTCCTGTTTTCTTCTGAGAAAAGAGGATGTCGTCTTAAAGAAAAAGGAGGTTGTATGAAAGAGGATACTTTGTCCGTAGGTCAGAAGTCCAAAGAGCTGGGGAGAATACTATTTTGGTACTGGGAATTGAACCCAGGACCTCAGACAGGCACTGTGCTGCTGAGTTACAGCCCCAGCCCTGAGAATACTATTTTCAATTTGAGCAGTATTCTCCATATTTCACATCATTTCAAAATGCATTATCTGCTATTATCTATCATTAAGCTATAAGATGAGAGATCTACAGCATTATTTTACCCAATCTTTTCTAAGAAGTATACACAAATCTATTTTATTAATTAAAAGTTATATTACCATATAGATTATGACTTTTTCCTAAATAAGATCCAAGATACCATACCTCTGTAACTATTAGCCTTATTATTATTTTTCTTCCAAGTAATTTATCATAAAGCAGCTATTGACTCTTGACAGAGTTAAGATCAAATACAAGTCTTCTAAATGCTATATCTTGTACTTTTTAAAATATGAAGAAAATACAAACATGACTGCCTGCATGACTGTGAGACTGCAGATCCTGAAAGTCTGACTCTGGTGAAAAGAAAGATTTAAGAACTCAGAAGATCAGCCTTAGCTGGCAGATATTAAAGGTTTCTTTGAAGGCAGAATAGATATTACTTGTAATTAAGGAACAGCTTTAGGCAAAGGAGGCAATTCATTGTACGTTTTGCTGAACAGGCCAAGAAAAGGCTGGAAAACCTAGCCAACAAGGTAGTGAAATGCTCTGTAACACTCAAAGGTAAAAGAAAGGCCATGTTACTACTATTATACAGTTGAGCTTAGTAGTTACCATTCTGCATTTTGTGCATAATATTTTAGAAGAAAAATTTAAGGTTTATTGAATATAAAATTGAGTTAATTATACCTTTGAAAGAAATCAGTTAATAAATAAATCTGTCAGTATATAAAGATAAAATAAATATGTATGTCTTAGGTATATACAGACAAGGAGAGGTGTATTCTTGAGCCCAAACACATACATGTAGGTATTAACAATTCCCTCATGTACATGTAGACTCTAGAATAATACAAAACCTTATGGATGACTCATAAATTTGTAAGATATGATGAGAAACAGAACTTCTACTTTACATATGCCTCCTTAGACACACAGTTCTGAACTATACTTATCTACTGTAAGGACCATGAATTTGTCCTGAGGGTCAGTAGTATGTTCTTACATCTGCTTCCATAAAGCTATTTGAAAAGTAAAAATTCTCTTGAGTATCTATTACATAAAAATCCATTTTTAAAACGTATTTCAAAATATAATACTTTTAGAGTATTATACAATATCCAGTTTACATCTTAGAAAGGCATAACATATTTATAGTAACCAAGTATTTGAATTATTTAAAGGAAAATTTTCTTCCACTATGAAAAGTTTTTTTAATATTTAAGGATGAACATGGTAAACAAAATCAATTTAGACAAAAGAAAAATTAAACTTGCTAAAAAAGTAATTATAGTTATTCTGCTTTTGACAGTTTCACATAACCAAGCAAATGAATAAACAATACTTCCTTTCAAAAGCATCGAAATACCATTTCTTTATTTTGTGTTGATATGTGTTTTTCACATCATCAGCTATGCCTGACGTTTATAGACACTTTCAACCAAAGTACATTTTATCCAAAGCTCACTCAAGGAGATTGGACAGCAGGAAGCCGTGTGGAATCCCATTTTCACAGTGAGACACTTTCAGATTCATAGAATACTCAGCTGGATATTTTCATTCATTAAGAACAACAGCAATACGTATAACCATAATTTCCCCCATAACAAAGAAGGAGGGCATATCCTATATTGACATTTAAGAAAAATTGATTGCAAGCTAAGGTTGAAGAGGAAAGATTATTTTAACACTTAAAAAATCTAATTAAAGACAAAAAGAATTAAGAAAAAGAGCAAAGCACCACCAACACTGGGAGGTCAAACAAATATTTAATGTTACAAAGAGATAACTGATTTTCTTCACTATTTCCCTTAATTCATCTCTACTATAGATTCTTGAAAAGACCACCAACATTATTAATAAATATATAACTCATCACAGAGAAGCAAAACTGCTAAAAACTGAAAGCTGTTCTCTTTTTAAGTAGCTACTTCTGTATGAAAGGAGTAATAGTCCCATTATTTAAAACAGAGCTTTCATCCTGCAACTTCAATTTCATCTAAATATTCATTACTCTTACTGGCAGCCAGTGATAGCCTGAGTAAAACAAAATTAGACCATATAAAAAGTAAGCATTTCAACATAATAAAACAATAGTAACTACCATGACCGGAAGGCAAATTACAGATTGAGAAATACAGCATGTCAGATGAAAATTAATTCCTTGAATAACATACATGTGTGTGCACACACCTACACTTACACACACATGCTGCACACACACACACACACACACACACACACACACACACACATATTCACACATCAGGGAAGTAGACAGAGGTAGGTTAGTCATTGTTAGACTGTGTTCTGCAGTACCTTAGGTGGTGATGGAATTCAGATGTGATATGCCAGCTGGGCAGGTGGGGTTCCAGGCTTCCAACCTTGCTTCAGGCAGGCTAGCTTTCCTTTTATCAACTTATATGTTGAGACTCTGAATAAAGCTTTCATTTGAAGAAAATGCACGTAGGATAATAAAACAGAAGCTCTAAAAACCACTGTGGTAGAAGGGCCTTTATGGACCTATGGAGATGTTGTGTAATATATGAAAGTGACAGAAGCTAATTTTAAAACTACTTGATCCATTTGTATTTCACATGCACAGATAATTACCAAAATGATTAAAAGTGGTTATTTTATTTCTAATAAGGAGAATGATAAGTGATGTGTACACACACACACACATACACACACTCATATTTCTCCATATATGCTAGCCTCCTCCCATAAACTTGTATTTTTATGTACTTTATTTTAAAAATGTGAGCTAGAGACCAGAAGAGCTGGCCATTTCCCCCCTCCCTTTACCAGTCTGTTGAGAAATAACAGTAGTGATAGGCTCCTTAGTTGTAAGCCCTATAGAATATGTTGTTATTGCACATTTACTTTGAATTCTAAGGCTTCTAAGAATAAGAACCACAGCTTACCTTTTCCTGCTTCCTTTAATATTATCTAGTATTTTGAACATACTAAATTAAAACGCATCATCCAATTCTTCTATAATTTTTCATTTATTTCCTGTCTTGAGCGCATGATCCAGCATGACTGATTGTACTGTCTGAAAAGGATTAATGCAAAGACTGAACTTTCTAATAAGAAGAGCTGGTAAAAGAGGAAATGAGTTGGCATAAGTCATCAGGGCTTTATCATTGAAGGTATTCAAGGAGAAGATCATTAGTTAGCCACTTGTTTGGGTGATTGTAAAGGAGAATCTCTAAGCCAAAGGGCTTTATAATATCTAAGCACCATTCCTATTGTTTTAGATTCTGTATAGAAGAAGTTAGTGCATGGAAATCTAAATTTATGGTACATCTGTTGTTTCAGGGTCCTTTAGTCTGAATAAAGAAATAAATAAATGAACAGCTATTTAAGAGCCTTCTTAGGCTCCACTTCACACAAATATATAGTTGCATTGATAAATTCTGGCTTAAAATTCTACCAAAAAGAAGGTATAAATCTAATGAGCTGTGTAAAATCTGCTTAGGTTTTCAGGCAAGAAGCTGGCTAGATTGCTTTGGATTTGGTAGTAGTGGTGTGATGCTGAAATGGTAGCAATAATTCTCAAGCTCTCAGTTGCGGAGAATATAGTTTACTGGTGAGACTAGGTTAGAAGGTTCATCTCCCAAGCCCAAGCCAGCCTTAACTATTCTCAGCCCCTGCACTGATATGAAGGAAGGGCAATACAAAGTAGGCAGCGTCAGTGAGCCTGCAGTACTCTGCATGGTCAGTGCTAATCAGGATTGATCTGCCCCTGACACCACGTCAGATGGGGCTTCCTCTTCTTAAGCAAACAGCAAGAGTCTTGAGGGACTTCTGACCCCACATTAGCTCAAAATCAAACAATCAAGGAGAATCTAAGGCAATTCACAAGTTCAGATTCAGTTAACTCAATGTATATTAAATGAGCTCTTATTCCTTACTTTAAAAGAGGAAGATCAGTATCAATACCTGTTTCACTTGTATACTTTTTAAAATACAGCTCTGACTTTATTTCCAGAGCATAATTGAGAGGGCTAACATCCCAAATTGAAATGCCTTACAGTTAATAGTGCCTGTGGGGAGCCAATACATCGTTAGCTAATTCAGCCCTGCTTTCAAAGTGGCAATCCATCTCAAGAGGAAACAAAATTTCCAGATGGCTGACCTAAACTAGCCTATATTAAAGACTTATGCTTGCATTATTTAAATGTCTTGTTGGAATTCATACAGCTCTAACCTGAAAGTTACTCTGAAGATACAATGCCCTTTAAATGGCAGAGGGCAATGATGGTACTGGGAACCCTCTGCATTACAGCACACTGCGTGTGCTAGCTAAAGACCCAGTCACTCAGCTCGCAGTGGATTAAGCACCCAAACAAATGAACAATGTGCTCCACAGGTAGGGAGCCTTATTTTGCTCCAAATGTACAAAGATCTAGGTCCCAGCCATGTCCTTGTCTCAAGCTAGCTTTGTGATCTTGCTAATTCACTGCATCTCACTCCATTTCATCTTCAGTAGATTAAAGCCAAACCACACATGTGTGTGATCACCGAGGCAAGGGAATGAAAAGGTAGCTAGCATGGGATTGCACCGCAGCAAAGTTAACTGGCTCTTCACTAAATGACAGATGAGTCACCCTGCCCAAACATTACCAAGAGCATGCTGTGTCACAACAGAAACTAGGCTTGTGGGAGGGGTTTAAAGGATGAAACCCAAATCAGTACCAAGGACCAGCCTTTTACTAGATCAGTTAAGAGGCTCCCTAAGTTAAACTTGCAGTGAAGACTCTGTGAATCATAAGCAAAATAAGAGAAGAGCCAGAGACCTAGGAAATGGTTACGTGCAGAGAAAACTCTGACCAGCCACAGAGAATGTGGCCCACATAGCAAATGGGCTAATGGTTGCTTGGGTTTAAAAAGACTTACAGCTAGGTGTGGTGCTGCATGCCCATAATCCTGGCATTAGGGAGGCTGAGGCAGGAGGATCACTGCAGGTTCAAGGCCAGCCCATGCTTCAAAGGGAGTTCATGGCCAGCCTGAATTACATAGGGAGAATTCATCTCAAAAAGAAAAAAATAAATAAAATAAAATGTACTATCCAGGATTTCCAGGGTCCCTATTACAGTGAGCCTAAGGAATCATAAGAATGCTGAGAATCCTCAACTATCAAAAGATAGTATAGGACTAGGGACATAGCTCAGTGGCATAAGCACCTGGCTGGCAAGCGCAAGGTCCTGAGTTCAATCCCTAGTACCAAAAACCCCAAAAAGACAAAAAAAATATAGCTAATTTAAAGCATTAAATAAAAAGGAAAAACATTTATCAACTTCATAACAAATATAGGTAGCAACTCAGAGGGTTAAAAAAATCTATTTTACAGATTACAGCTCATATTTTATTTATTTATTTTTTTTTTTGGTTTTTTTTTTTTTTTTTGGTTTTTCTCCTGTACTGGGAACCGAACTCACGACCTTGCGCTTGCCAGGCAGGTGCTTTGCCGCTGAGCTAAATCCCCAGCCCCTACAGCTCATATTTTAAAGATCATATTAATTGCAGCAGAGTTAAACTATGCCAGTGAATTCTGAGATATATGCTTGTTTTTCATGTGCAGTTGAAATACAGGATTAAAAAAATTAAAGCTATTAGCAAAAAATTTAAAGCTATCAGCAAACATTTATAAAAGGCTTACTATCTACAAGGCATTGTGTTCTCTAAATGAAAGACATATCTAGGTCATTTTCACCAGTTTTGACCACATGACTATTAGCTTAATAATCGAGCCAGTTATTTTAAGCAAAACAAATAATACCGAGAGAAACCAGTAAATTGAATAGATCATCTTAGTTGTGTCTGATTTACTCAGAGTATCTCTATATTTAATATTTTGGGGGACAGTCTGCCATACCTGATTTTTTCAGATAAATGGGAATAGGTCATCTAAAAAATTATAGGTAGGTTTAAAAGAAAGAACCAATTCAGTAGAAAATACCTTTGCACAATCTTTCTAAACAAAAATTGGAATCTGGAAGTTCTCAGCTTCTTCAAAGAAGATAATAGAGTTTCATAGTAAATAGATTCCAAGTCATTATATAACTATTCCTAAATATTTTCTTCCCTGGAGTTGTTTCTGTATTTTACCAAGTTCTTCTTAACTGCTAACATACACTGTGTTCATATACTGATTAGGTACCACAGCACTATCTCAGGAAAGAGTCAAGGGCTCCTCAGTCATAGTTGCCAAATAAAAGACAGCCACATCAATAGGACTGGATAAGCAACAAACAAGGAAAGGTATCATATTCTACAGCTTACTAAAGTAATATGAATATAATGATTTTAATGAAATTAAGCACAAAAATTATGAATTTTACGCAGGCTGGTACCAGGTGACTGGTAGGCTCAGATTCACTAGTTTCTTCTACTCAAAGAGTAGACACGTGCTAGCCTGTGAAACATCCTAATAGTCCTAATATTAGTGTTACTAATAGTCCTCATATTAGTGTTACTTTATATATTAATATTTACAGTAATAAATAATGGGGATGTTATAGACAGCACAAAATCAAACACTTCAGAAAGTTCTTATGCAGTGCTTAAAACAACTGCGACTGTCATTGCCGTAATTACTGTGTATGTAAGTTTACATGTGCATGTATATGTATGTATACACAGATAAACATGTTAAAAGGTGTTGTTTCTTGCCTGCTTTATGAGAATAATATGCATTGCCAGTTAATCCCATACTATCCCATATATGGTCTTTGTGTGGACATTTAGTTTCCAAAGGATCCATTCTGAATCTGTCATTCACAACAACAAAAGAACAAAAATAGATATTGCAGGGCTAAACATCTGCCCTTAGCTATTTAGCAGCAGAAATACATACCATATTTGACACACGTGCTTGCTCAAAGAAAGCCTAACTGTAAATTCTAGATAGTATTCTCTGGATGGTATATATGTAAAAGAACTTGTTTTTGTAATTAATGAGTTTTTTTAGATAAATACCCTTACTATGTGACCATAAAAGCTTATATAAATTTTTCTATTTTAAATTCAATTCAGCAAAATGTTCTAAGTCTTATATTTGGGCATTGGAGGGGACAAAAGACAAACCTCTGTCACATGAAGTTTAAGTCATATATAAGTTTTGAAGGGAAAGTGATTTTGCAGTGCACTTGAGATTTAAAATGCTGACTTCATAAAGAATGAGAACAATAATAAATAATGTATTACCCATTGCAGAAGAAAGGTGGTATAAGAATTAAAAAGGCATAGTGACATTATATGAAGTGGTTAATGATGGGGAACGTGTTCAAGAAGGAAGTAACAATGATGGAAAGTGGGTAAATGACATGAAAGTGTGCAACATTAGCTGAGAAAACAGTTAACAATACAGAGTGTATTGGAGCTAATAGAAAAATACACACCAACAGTACTGTGGAAGTTTAAGTACCAGCAAGAAGTGTTTGTATGGGAGCTGGTAAGCTAATTAGTTCTAGGGTTTTAGAGAATAACAAAGCTGAAGCTGGCACCTTATCTAGTATAGCCAAGAACTGTTATGGCTCGATCTCTCATCTCTCCCTTCCTATATCTGTGTGGAAGCCATAACCATCAATGTGACTGCCTGTATTTGGAGATAAGGCTTTTAGCAGGATACTGAGTTTAAATGAAGTGAGAAAGGCAGGGTTCTATCTCTGATATAATTTATGATTGGTAGAAGAGGAAGGGAAATGCCACACAGGCATACAGCCAGGTCCTGTCTGCATGCCAGGAATGGAAGCCTCCACAGAATCTTACACTACTGGCTTTCAGACCTGGATTTCCATCCTCCAGAACTGTGAGAAAAGGAATTTCTATGACTTAAACTGCCTAGTATATGGTATTTTGTTATGGCAGCTTGAGTAGACTTAAGACAGAACTGAAATTAAAAAAACATTAAGCATTTTCTCTTAGATGCCAGATGCAATGACGTGTACTTCCCATTTCTGAAATGTCAGTTGTGTAGTGTGTGTATGTTTTGTAATCTCATCTTTTCAGCTTCAAAGCTTATCCTGTTTCTCATCTAATAAAAAATAGGTCACTTCTATGCAAGTTCATTAAAGCTTTTAAGAAATTATAACAGACAGTTGCTATCTGTGTTGTTTATGCAAAGATGAAATGTAGTACTGAATTTTAACTGCATTTCCCTTGCCTTTTCCTGTATCAATAAATTAGATGTTGGATCAAAGGTATCTGAAATAGTAAAATATACATGTAAGAACTTTCCAAAAGAATAAGGAAAATTATAGCAGTGTATGATTAGATACTATTTTGAGGGCCCCCACTAGCCTTTATTGGCTTCAAGGTGGAATTATACATTTGTAAGTTTATGAATTTGCATAATAGTTCCTCAAAAATATTTCAGCTATCTGGATAATAGCATGAAATAAATGTGAGATCTTCAGAAGACTTGTAGCATTATTCTCATGACATGTTTTTTGACTCAAACATCCAATTAAGTAAGAGTAAAACATTTTCTGAGAAATAATCATTTCAAAGAAACATTTTATTTGCAGATACTCTTTTTAAACTATTGAGATGTTATCACTCAGATGCACCTACATTCTTTACCAAGAAGGCTAAGTCTTGACTTTATATATTGTTTAACAGAATTCCATGTCAGAAATATATCTTTTTGGCTGGAGATATAGCTCAGTGGCACAGTGCCTATCTGGCAAGCACAAGGTCCTGAGTTCAATTCTTGGAACAAAAAAAGAAATATACTCTTGTCTTAGGATGCCTTTAAAAGATAAAAGCCACGTACCAGTGCACTAAACATATTATGAAGAGTACAAGCTTCATATAAACTGGAAAATTCCTTTTAGCATTGTCAGCCTATCGTCTTCCCCTGGTAGACCCACAGAAAAGGACAAATAACAAAGACAGTGCTGTCTAAGGAAATTGAAATCAGAAAAGCAGACTTGGTTAGTTGTGTTGAACATTTAGTGGCATCTATCCAAACGGATTTAATCATGTCACCACTGAAAGCATAATGATCGAAGTCTTTTGACTAGACTGCTTTCTCTCTGGGATGAAAGTAGATGGACACTCCAAATATTTGGGAGGTCACTTTTTTTATCAAGCAAACAATTATCTTTCTGGAGAGACAAAATTTGTACTTGGAAATCATATCATTGGACTTTAAATAGCAGCGAGACCATAGTACTGAAGGTCGGGAGTGTGCTCTGTTGCTGTGTATATGTTAGGCAAGTAAAATCTTCACTTGGCCTCAGGTTTATTATAAGTTTTATCCTTAGTGGGGTAAGACTTGGTGATTACTAAGGTCCTTTACAGCTTTCATGTCTTAAAATTCAAGGAGTTCTATCCTGGGAAGATTAAAAAGTCATTTGCCACTCGGTGTCAGTTATCTATGGAAGTTTTGTGCTAACTGCCATTAGCAGGGCATAGAGACTTACACAATCAAAACTATGGATTTCTGGGGAATTATCTTACTTTTCCTTGAATCCACATGCCCTGAGCAGTCCTTACGTCTGAACCTTGAGACATCCCAGCAGGGTCACTTGTGATTTTGGCAGACAGAGCAAATGGCTCTCTGTGGGAAGCATGCTAAGACAAGATTTGTCTCTGATGAGCAAGTAGCTTCCTTCTTCAATAGATTGAATTTAGAGGGTCCAAAGTCAAGTTCAGAAACCAGGACAAGCACGTCCTACTCCTTTGCAAAGAAAGAGCACCCTTTCATATTAGGTAAGGCCCTGCAGTTTTAGTCGGAGTTGATGAGAAACGTGAACTGCAAGTGATACTGCTAAAGGCAAATTATTTCTGTATAAAATCGAACCACTTCTGAACAATGCAAAGTAGCCTATTCTGTCCCCTGTGCTTGTGGAAATGCTGACTTCTCTGAAGTGCAAAGACCTTGGATGACTATAGATAAATACCAGCATGCAAAAATATGTACCTCCAGGCTGCTGGCTATGATTGCTGCAGATCAAGAATGACATGGGATGACTAGTCCTTTTGAAAGCAAATTGTAACCAGAACAGCTGTCCTTCAACTCCCAACAAGAGTCCATGGATTAAACAGAGAACGTGGGCACATTGGGAAAATAGCATTTTGCTGCCAGACGTAGATAAGAACTCTACTGGGAATAGGAAAAGGACTGACTGCCAACGTGTTGGCCCTTTTCATAACAGACCAAATGGTTAATAAGAGAATACACAGCAAACACTCCACGGTGAAGCAGTATCCCTGAATCCAAGAAAGACCTCCCAGATGGAGGAAAGAATGACCCAAATGTGAAGCCCGGATTGATAAGCAGATAGCAGGAATTTCTTTAAATGAAAACTAATCTTCAGGTCCAAATTGCTTACAGCACCTATACAGGTTGCTTATTTGGTTTGCTTTAAAATAATAATGAAATTAAATTGATTAAAATAAAATGAAATGATATAATAGGAAGAAGACACTTTCAAAGGCTGTATTCGTTAATAAAAGTAAAGACTTGCCACTTTTCAGTTTTAACACAAAAAGCTACAAGGTAAAAAAAAGGAAAAGATTTTGGAATCAAATTTGATTTTGGAATCAAAGAAACTTATATCTAAAACTCTATTCTGATTGGGCATGGTGGTGCACGCCTGTGATCTCACATATTTGGGAAGCGGGGGAGTTGAAGTTTGAAGCCATCCTGAGCAATTTAGAGTGCTCCTTCTCACAACAAATTTAAAGAGAGACGGAAATATGACTCAGTGCCCCTGGGTTTAATTCCCAATATGACAAACAAATAAAACTACTCTGCTGCTTAGCAGGGATCACAATCAAGTTCCCTAATTTTCTGAGCATTTCTTTTGTAAACTGAAGATAATACCAGCTACCTCATGTGACTGCTGTGAGAAGTGAATGGAAATAAACAAATAGAAACTAATGTCAATCCTAACAGAGTGCCTGGAATATAAACATAATAAATCAACATTTCTTCTCTTGATTTCCTATACCTAAGAAAAATAACAATATCAAGTATCCCTTTCTTTCTTTCCTTCTTACTTATACATTCAAATATCTTAGTACCACTAAAAATACAACATAGAAGTTTAGACTATGCAAGCATTTGCATAAGAAACACAAGTTGTAACTATAAATGCACATTAAGTAAGTATTTGCTGCCAATTGGGAGAAAGGAGTTCCAGAAATATCCTGCTTACTAAAGTGCATACTATATCACATAAAGTACTAAGGTTTTTATCGGTCTTTTGTAATATTAAGGTACTAACTAGCATATTGATTAAAAAAAAAAATTATGGGCAGTTGAAAAATGGAAAATCTCCATACCTTCTTCACAATTGTGCTGTGAAGCTATTAGTTTCAACATTTTTTTTTAAGTCACGAGGCCCAATGAGCTAAGTTGATAAAGTAATAAATGCATAATCATTGTGAAAAAAAAAACTTTTCCCAGTCACTGGGCAGAATATTCTGAAAATTATTTGACTCATAAAGACTATATATTCAAAAGAAAACGGTAGTAGGAAGAAGGGAGTGAAGCAAAAAAAAAAATTTTTTTTTAATCTTTAGAATGCTTTCTCATAGTGGAGCAGAAGCATTCAGTTTTCCTTAAACACACAATTGCCTTACTAAGACCTGTGCCAGGATGGACTAATAAAAGTCTACTTTTCTGTGAGCATACCATCAACAGCCTTGAGGTTTTAAAAATAAAATTTCAAGCCCTCTTAGCTGGCCTGAGACTTGAGACTCATTTCAAAAATCCACTTAGAAGACAGCTATTTTGCAAATTAATCTTTCATGAGGCTCTTTAAGGGTCAATGTGCTTAAATTAGCTGCCAAACATATTCAACTTCTGAGACAACTGGAAGATCTGTGATTAATGTGAATTGATATTTTTCATAACATTTACTGTACTCATCAATAGTGGTTAATGCAACGGCTTCCAGTAAGTGATGGCCTCAAAAGCTCAAACATATCTAGCCTTAAAAACAAAAGTGCATCTGTTCACCCTCTATACCTATAAAATGTATTTCTCATACAACTAAAAGTACAGTACACACAAGATAAACCTAAGGAACACACACAAAGAAAAGATAAACCTAAGGAACTGTCCTGAGCTCTATGCAAAGTTAGGCTAGAGAAACAGTCTGCGTAAAAAAGAGTCCCAGGGTAACAGAATGGTTTGGTTGTCTTTATTCTGATAGTAGCTATGGCTGCTCTGAGGAGTCTGTAGGTAGAAACCAGGCTTGCTTAGGTTAAGCAGGATTGTTCTGAAATCAGACCCTGGAGAGGGGCTAGTGAGACGTGGTGGAATACATCTGTAATGCCAGGGCCAGAGAGGCAGGCTGAGGCAGGAAGTTCGTGGTGAGTTTGATGCTATTCTGGGCTATATAATGAGTTCAAAGTCAGCCTGGGTTAGGCAATGAGACTGTCTCAAAAACCAAAAACAGAGAATGGGGCTAAGATTTGCGACTCTGTAAGTGGGACGCATCGAATCAGGTGCCACCTCTTCTGCTTACCAGCTGGGTATGTGATCCAACATTCCATGCTTCTGTACATTCATCAGTAAACCCGAATGACAGCAGGCTGTGATTATTAAAGGAGCATTCTCCACTGGGATACAATAAAAGGGCAATAAACATCACCTTATTATAAGTGCAAAAATCATATCACTAGGATTATTTTTTTCTGAAATAGAATTTTGATGATTTATAATAAAAGAAATTTAAAATTGAAAAACATAGGAGGGGGGAAAAAAGGTAAAGATAGGAAAGACAAGCTGAAACCAGAAAAGCACCAATCAATGGAACTGACTTTGGGTAATTCAAAATTTGAATATATAATGTCAAATGGACAATTGAAAAATACATGTATGAGAAATGAGACAGAAAAGTAGAAAACAAAGATAGTGAGAGAGGGAAAGGAAAAAATAAAAATGAATTTTGGGGGTCAATCTAAAGACCAAAGAGAACCCACCCTGGGCTGCTTGGGCAGATGCTACTGAAGCAGCAGATTACCGAAAGCTGCCTTTGGGCTGGCTTCCTCTAGGGAGTTATCTCATGTGATTATTTCCAAGCTGCTACTTTCCTCCCCTGGAGTGAAGGCCCAGCGTTCTACTTGTGCTGACACTCCGAACTTGGTTTTCTTTCCTGAAGAATCAGGGCTGTGCAGGGGAAAGGACAGCAGTACACAACAACCAGTCCCCGGGGAGCCCATCTCAGATGAGTTCCAGCTTTTCTACCCCCAGAGGACCCTGGGCACAACTGTCTGGAGCCAAAGTCTGTCTTCTGTGGGCTGAGCCCTGTTAACTGTGTTTGTCCATAAATTCTCTTTCAAAATAGCCCGCACCTAGTAAGACTAATTTACACCAGAGTTAGAACTCCTAAGAAATGCCTCTGGCTTTCCTGGAGAAAGTGCTGCCAGTTTCTAAGTATCTTTTCTTTTGCAGAAAAAACGGAAGCCAACTTTCCCTGGTCTCGGCCAATCCCATCCTGTACTTTTGCTGTAGGTGACTTTATCTTCCTGGCTTTACTTACCGCCTACAAAGCTCACGTCTCTGAAAATCTCCTGAGCTCTGTGCTGAGATACTTTACACCCATACAACTGCTTTCCATCTAGATTAGTTTTGCCTTTCCCCTCCATTCTTAGCTTTGAGCCCATAGTGAGGGGAGACAACATTCACAGTAAGAAACAGGCTTTTTCTCAGGAACAGGGCAGAATGGTTATCTCAAAAGATCACAGTGATGCCACAGACAAATGCTTTGGGCAGAGGCATAAGACAGAAGCCGAAACATCTTTATGATAATTTGTTTCCAGGAGCCCATCTACTCATAACTGTCAGGGCAACAGTGTCATCGCACCCAGAACACCAAACTGAACACTGCGAACAGCTTTGCTTCTTGATCAGTCACTGAGAGATAGTAGTTTGGCCCAAATGCCCACTTAAAACAGGCCTTACAAAGTTCAGCTATAAAAGTTGGCACTCTAATCACTTTAGCTGGAAGCAAAGGGAAAGTATAAAAGCTTTATTTTTTTAAATTTAGTATCTTCATGCTCAAAAATTAAGTACAATTTATAATAAATCTGTCAACAGCTTGTTTCACAAGTGATCTCAACTTTGGCACTCCCAAGTTTACTAATACAGAGATGCCAACAATAATGAGTTGAAACTGAGTACACAACGTATATTACACTTTATAGCAATGAAATATGCATTAAAATGTATAAAATGCCATACCTAGAATGACTCAATCACTTACTGCAGTAATTATTTCAATAATATCCCCTTTGTCCAACAGAAGTTTCATTCAACTCCACATACCATCATGCTCCAAGATCACCTAAAGATAACAGATCCAATGAATAACCTAATTTAAGAAATCTAGCATTTTCTAGAAAAGGCTATGGCTCTAACTTTAGATGAGTGAGGGGATCTCAGGGCTTAGTTCCTTCTCTGTGTCTGCCCATATGTGGAGGGAGAGAGGAGAGTCTTAGTTAATTTGGTGTATTTTGTCATGTTTTGTTTTGTTTTATTTTATTTTGTGGTGCTAGAACTTGAATCCGGGGCTCTTATGCTGAGCTACACCACTCAGCTCCCCCTTTTTTTGAGATAGGGTCCCACTAGGTTGCCCAGGTTGGGCTCATACTTGTGATCTTCCTGCCTCAGACTTCCTGAGTGCTGTAATTACAGACACCAACCCTAGCTCCTTGGTGCTTTTATACTAGTCTTATAGCAACCAAAAGACAATTTACGTTGCCAAATGTGAAGATAGAAAATTTTACTGTTGACACTCACAGAAGAATTCTACTCACTCCAGCTAAAGACATGGAGACAGTGTACATAGTACCTTGATTTTGAAAAACAAGATGGTAGAAGATGTTAATGTACTGAGGCATTTCTAAAAGTCAGGTCCAGGGACCATTTAGGGTCCTGGAGAAATTTTCAAGGGATTCATAAATTAAAAACTATTTTCCTAATAATCATGAATTGTTTTACATTGGATACTTTCATTTTGTCCAGAGTAGACTGTCAAGTCTCGGGGAATCTCCACAGCATATGATGCTGCAGCACTGTGAAGAGAAAGCTAGTAAGCATCCAGCTCTTTCCGAGAAGCCAGATCCTAATGTGATTTGTGAAACAAACAGTGCTACTCATAAAAAAAATTGTGCATGGAAAAAGTACTTCCTGTGAAATATGCTATTAGATAAACATTCAAAAAGTTTTTTATTTTAAAATTATATAACTAATTATCATAGTTTTCTCATGTAATACATAGTAACAGTTATAATCCCCATAAACAAAAGCCATGTAAGGATCCTCGTTTATTAATTAATTAATTAATTTATTTATTTTTGTGAAAACAGGGTTAGAATTTAGTATCACTCTACTACTGACCTACATTTTCAGCTCTTTTAATTTTTTTATTTTTAAATTTGAGACACGTTCTCACCAAGTTGACCAGGTTAGCCTCAAACTTGAGAAATTCTTACCTCAGCCTACTGAGTAGCTGGGATGGCAGGCATGTGTCCCTGCCCAGCTGCTCCACAGCCAATTGTGACTCTAAAGGTCTCCAGAAACAAAACAAAACAAAAAGACAAACACTGGGCTGGGGATTTACCTCAGTGGCACAGCGCCTGCCTGGCAAGCGCAAGGTCATGAGTTAGATTCCCGGTACCGGAAAATAAACAAAAAGACAAACACTTGCTTCATTATTTTTTGAAGAGTGAAATTTAATCCATCTCAAAAGATTATCCTCTGTAGCCATCCTCAAAGGGCATTTTCCAGGTTTCCTTCTTTTGACTAAAATTTCCTCTCCTTTATTCCTTTACCCAGTTCAATCAATTCCTCTTCCAAGTAAATTAATTCAACAACTATTCCCTGGGAAGCTGTAAGGAGCAATATCCATGAAGATGGGCACTATGGGGGGTTGGGACAGAAGCCAGGAATTTTTCTAATCGCTCTAGAGGTGATCTGTGGCAGCCAAACGAGCACCTGTCAGTGAACCAGGCCGAGTCGTGGCCCCACAACCCGTGGCTACCCCTTCCATTCCAGTCACATCTACTCCTTCGCATAATGGAAAATACAATGTGACTCCCTGGCATTCGGCATCTCTGTATCAGACTGAGATCAATAAACAGGAAGGAACAAAAATTACTCCTTTGACTCTTCCATACCTGTTTTAGGTAGATAATTGGTATTTTCAGAAAAGATAGGTTCAAAAGTGAGAAGAAAAGCAGAGATAGGTATTTTAGTACCAGACAGTGAAAGGCAAGGAAGGCTTGAGCTACCAGTGTGGGTAGGCATATTAAGTATGGAAATTCAGTTGGCAGAGAAAAGAGTTTGAGTGGGGCAGGATTGGGAGACCCTCTATAATTTCTATACAGGGAATACATTTCTGTACATTTGCTTTGAAATGCATCAAAATAAGAGAGATTAGTGAATATATAGAGTGACAGACTATAGGTATGTGATAAATTATGATAAAATGTTAATGTTAAAATCTGAATGGTGAGTTTATGCATTTCACTCTAAAGCCTTCTCAGCTTTGCTATATGATTAAAATTCTTTTACAACAAAATATCAGGGTGATGACAAATGCATTTAATAAAAGTAGCCAAAATAAGATGTCACTGTGTCTGTCTGTAGCCTTAACTTGATAATTAGAAATAAAATCAAGATGTAGTTTCATAGGTGAACAGAAGTTAAAGTTGGAGCAGAAAAAGTGCATAAAGACCAGTCCTGACTTACAATGATGTGTCTTATTTGTTTTGACATTATGATAGTTCAAAAGTGAAATGCATTTAGTAGAAACTGTAACTTGAATTTCGAATTTGTGTGTGTGTGCAGCTAGCTTCAGCAATCCACTACATGATTGTGAGGGTGAACAACCACTATTAACATTGTACTCTGCTGCTAATCTATGTTTGTTAGCTTAGATGTACCCAAAGCATTTTCTGACTTACTGTATTTCCAACTACTGGGTTCATCAGGAAATAACCACAGAGTAAATCAAAGAAATTCTGCATATATAGCATGTGTTCCTTAAATGCAGACTGTCTCTCAAAAGTTGTCCTCTGAATGCGTGCATTCCCTTCTAGAAACCATAGAAAACAGGAGACTGTGTAGTTTCACACATTAAGATGAAGAAAATCAATTTTCTCCCACAAAAGACAGAACTAATTGGAGTAGAAAATTGCCATTTGCTCCTTTCTAATACAGCCTTAATGGACTGTCCATAAATAACCACACATCAGCCTCAGATGACAGATCCAGACCACAGTTCTAACCGAAGGACTGAGAAAGTAAACTCAGAGCTAGAACTTCCACTTCTCCATGCAGATATTGGAAGGTATTTTTAAAGAAACAAAGAGGGTCGATGATACATAAAGTTGGCTAGTAGGTCTGGTGCTCAGTAATTTATTTCTCATGGTTCTTATCCCCTTGCTCTAAAAACTGTCTTCTAGGGTATAAGATGGGATGGTAACACTCCTATTCTGCCTTCATAATTCCAACCTGAATACTGCAATCTCACTCTGCTTCTTCCAAAGCCAGGATTTTCACAGTACATCTCCAGAAATCCTCCCACAAACAGAAATGATCGCAGTACTTTCCTGCAGAATCCTTCACTTGACTGCTGAGCACACAACACACTATCGATGGAAACTCATTCTCTGGAATAGGCTTACATGTTTCTGTGGCTGCTGCCTTACCAACAAGACATGTGCAACAATAGCTGATTTCAAGATAAGATTGAACTCTAGTCTTTTAAAATAGTACTGAACTCTTGGATAGAGAGAAAAATAAAAACAGAGATAGCTGCTGTAGATTTATTCTGTCTTGCAAAGAACAGTGTTTCCATACCTTTTGGATTATTTAAATTCATGTTTATCTTGACCTACTGGCCCTGGAGAAAAATTAGTCATTGTTCTTCAGAATAGTACATTTTATTAACACTATCCTTTAACTTGGAAGGAACGAAATCTTTCAGCATCTTTTGCTTTGTATTGGACATTCATTGTAAAGACCTACATTTGGTGCACCATTACACAGGTATCACTGTTCTAAATTCATTTACTTACTCAACAGATATTAGTGAAAGCATGTGTGCCAGTTATTGTATAATCACTGGAATACAAATTACAAGTAAAACAAAATTAAACAAAATTCCTGACCTTTCACTTACAGTAGAAGAAGATATGTAAATAAATACTTCCAGTATATAATGAGGCAAGAATTACTTTGGTAGTATGCTTCAAATTCTAATTATATTTAAGATAGTTCATCACATAGATGGGAGGCCATGACTGTGGGGAACACTTCAACATTTTAAAATGCATCTCTTGTTCTCTCCTAAGAGTTGTAATGGCAGGAAATGAAATTAGATCAATGTTGATACTTTAGCAATCATGCACTATTATTCACTGAAAACAAACTTGCAATTTTTAAAGTGCCAGTACCAACATTTTGTATAATAAGAAAATATTAAAAACAATTCCTAAAATTTTGTAAAAATGGACCTCAGGAATCTGTGTTATAGAAACCTCTTGCTTATGAAAATGTCTAAAATTAAATGCAGAATAATAACACTATTAAATAGCTGGATTATGTAAGGTATCTTTGTCGAAGCAACGAAAAATTATAATGTTTTCTAACTTTAGGTGTGCTGGAACAATAATTAACACAGAAGTTAAAACCTGAAAACACAAGGAAGAAAATGGTATTTAATTATTATGGTTCTTCAGGAGCTTGAAATGTAAACGGTAATAACTGCCGGGTCAAAATTATTGACATCATGACTATTGGCAGCTTACCCATTACACTCCAACAGTGTCTACTTGTAGTTAAGCTCAGCATTGATTGTTCACAGCATCCGTTCCTCTAGGACCAAACCTCTGCTAAGCCTGTTATTGGAATCCTTTTTACCAAATAACCTTCAACAAAAAGGTCTCTTTTGATGTTTATAGTCTAACCCTTAAAGATATTTGAGAGAGATAAAGTGATCACCAATCACTCACTTGGCTTACAACTCTGTTTTCATACAAAGAAGAAAAAACAAAATATAAAACAGTAATGAAAAAACCTCAGGTCATTGGCCCATTTAGTGGCGACATGAAGAAGCATCCAGTGGAAGAGTACCTGTCTCCTCAATACAGCTTGCTACCAGCTCTATGCTCCTCTAGGGCTTTACCATTCAAAAATTTGACTGGAGTTCTGTTTGTACGTTTTTACTACATGACGACTCCTACGTTATACCTATATAACTACTACTGCTATAGGCTGAATGTTATGTTTCCCCAAATTCAAATAATGAATTTCTGTTCCTAAGGTGATGATATTTGAAGAGAGAGTCCTCAGTAGTGTCCTCATGGTAAGATTAGTGCCTCTATAAGAAGAAAGCCCCCATCTCTCTCTCTGTCTCTGTGTGTGTATGTGTGTGTGTGTGTGTGTGTGTGTGTGTGTGTCTCACTCTTTCTCTTCCCTCTCTTTTTCCACCTGAGAACACAGTGAAAAGCCAGAGATTTAAAAACCAAAAAGAGAGCCTTTCACCAGAACCCGATCCTGCTCACACTCTGATATCAGAAGTCTGGCTTCCAGAACTGTGAAAAGTAAATTTTTGTTTTATAAACCATCCCATCTCTGTTACAGCACCCAAACTAAAGTAACTTTCATCTACTAAAGCAGCACTGGTAGTTTCACGTAAAATAGAATATCACGTATTACAAATATGATTAATTCCCTAGTTAGGTTGATAGGTTGTGTTTCACTTTCTTGCCACTAATTCAGTTTACCAATCCAGTAAAATATAACTTTCAGCACCACTCAGAAGGATCTGCTTTCCCTCGTATTGTCAGTAATTTCTAGTTTCCTAATCAGAAGACATTTGTTTCCTCAGTATTTCTGTTACTGCATGGGTTCCCAGGCCTTTACCAATCAGTAGATGTTAGTGCACCCAAGGGTTCCATTCTCAGTCTAAGGCCACTTACTGCTTTCTTACTTACTGATGGCTCCTGTTATGGGCTGAACTGTGTTCCCCCAGAACCTCGTACTATGACCATATTTAGAGATCAAGCCTTTGAAGAGGAGTTTAAGTTAAAATGAGCCCATTAGAATCGGCCCGAATCCAAACTGACCGGTGTTCTTACACAAAGAGGAAATTCAGATGTACAGAGAGATCCCAGGTGCTCACAAACTCAGAGAACCGATCATGTCGGGGAACAGCAAGAGCAGGGCCATCTTCAGGCCAGGGGACAGCAGCCTTAGAACAAACCAACATGCTCTCAACACCTTGATCTCAAGCTTCTTGTCCCCAGAGCTTTGAGAAAATCAATTTGTTTTTCAAGCCCCCAGTTTTTAGGACTTTGTCATGGTAGTCCTTGCAGATTAATTCAACTCCTGAATCTCTATTTGCAAGTCTACATTTTCCCTCTGAGTTACACACTTACATGTCCAATTTTCTGCCATATGTATGCATATGCTGCATATATGAAAACTTTAACTCAACCTCTTCCTTTCCAAGTCGATTTGCCTATCCAGATTTATTTCTCCTCTTGATTTTCTACCTCTAGAAAATTGAATGCTAATACTTCTGAAATATTAACTGCTAAATTTTCTCAGGTGTGAGCCTCCCTCTTAGGACTACTCACACTATTCTAGCTTGAGGAAATATTTCTAAAAACATGGCCCATGGAGACAATTTGTGTCCGAGCTACCAAGGGTGGAACAACATTCAAAATACACATATTATTTGCATGTTATGGCGCATGTCTGTAATCCCAGCACTCAGGAGGCTGGGGCAGGAGGATCGCTGTGAGTTTAAGGCAGCCTACACAATGAATGAAAGGTCAGCCTGAACTATGTAGTAAGACCTTGTCCCCGCAAAATAAAAATGCAGATACTACTCTGCTTCCATATTAAAAAAGTTAAGATTATACTGGATGCTACCTAGTCTGGATCATTTATAAACTATTTTTAAATTAAAATCTTAGCCCCAAATTTGAAAAAGCATTTTTCTACTAATCTCATTACTTTGAGAAATTTTCTTTCCAAATTAACTAGCTGAATTATTAACTCTCAATATAAGACATTGTTAAAAGTTTTTTAAAGGGGCTGGGGATTTAGCTCAGCGGCAAAGCGCCTGCCTGGCAAGCGCAAGGTCGTGAGTTCGGTTCCCGGTACCGGAGAAAAACCAAAAAAAAAAAAAAAAAGTTTTTTAAAGATGGAATATATTAATAATGTGTTTGTAAATCCTGATATGTCTGCTTCATTTCATTTATTAATACCTACTGAATAGGAAAGAAGGCTCCTGGTGTGTTGGGCTGAGTCAGGCATGTTGACTGTACCTCCCTCATCCATTGCTCTATGCCTTGTTCCCCTCTTCTGGTTCCCAGGGGCCATTGCTCCACAGTGTCCTTCCACCATGATGTTCTTGCCGTGGAGCCTGCTGACCATGTACTAAACCTCCTGAAGCTATGAAGTAAATTAAACCTTTCCTCCTTTAAATTGCAGGTGTCAGGTATTAAGTGTCAGCTATAAGAAAGCTGACAAATACAAATACTTTTATATTAAAGTTTTGACCACACACTTCTGACTTTCAATCACAGGTCTGCTTTACTCACTTAAATTTGGGTAATCAGGTTTAATTTCCTGCCTTGAAAATAATGTTGCTTATTAGACAATGGGTCAAGAAGGTTTAATCCACTCTTTGTTCACACTGTGGGTCATACAGGTTGTGGCAAAATTTAAATAATCCTAATAATTGTTATGTCAGATATGTTTATATGTATTTATGGTTGGACATGGCCAAAAAGTTTAAAAGCCACTACTCTAATCTATTGAAAATACATCATATGCATTATATTATACATTCTCAATATATGTAATATATATTTTCTGTAAAGTAGACTCACATGAATTTTTTTTTGTCTTTTTGAGCCAGAGTTTTTCTATGGAGCACAGACTGGCCTCAAACTTGCAGTGATCCTCTTGCCTCAGCTTCTCCAGTGCTGAGATTACAGGCATGCACCACCACGCCCAGCATGAATTCTTGAAACAATTAAAAGAAACTGTTTTTCCCCCTTCCCACTTCACATAAGTAACTTCACAAAGTCAGTCTAAAATGCTTTCTTTGTAATTCTTTTCTTCTCAATCATCAGTAAAAATGAAGTTTGCAATCGTCATTCATGTTTGTACTTCATTGCTTTGAAGGCCAGAGGCTTTGTAACATGTTAAACAGCGAAAAGGGTTGAGCAGTACAAAGCAATGTGCAGCTTGAGGCTACAGGACGCAGACTCTATTGCTCTCAGTTTGGAGGTTTGTGCCCTTGCCAGAGGGCAAACCCGCCCAGAGCTTCTGGAAAATCAGCCCTGGTTTCTAGCACATTGAAAACAGCTTCCACAAAACAGCTTCTTCTCCAGACTGGGGTTGTATTTTCACTACAAAGGTGATGTTCTCTTTTTAAAATGAAACTTGTCCAAATCCATACAGTATCCAACACCCAGAGGGAACACTAATATATACTATAGACTCAGAGTGGTAGTGATGGGTCAGTGCATGCTCAGCTGTGACACGCACCTCTCTCAGGCCACATGGGTCTAATAGGGGAGGTGACATTATGTTCACACAAGGGAAATATGGGAAATGGCCTTAGTTTCCAAACAGGTTTTCCTTGAACTTCGAATTACTCTAAAAAATAAAGTCTGAATTTTTATTTTTAGTTGTGCCGGGGAATGAACCTAGGGCCTTTGCCCCAAGCTACATCCCCCAGGCCTTTTTTCTTTATCTTTCTTTCTCTTTATTTTAAAAAGCTGTCCAGGCTGCGTTCAAATTTGTGAGCCTCCTTCAGGCTTCAGACTCCCAGAGTGCTGGCGTTACAGGCGTGCGCTACTGCACCCTGCTTTGATAAGTTTTTATAGGAACTTCAGGTGATAGGGCTTTTGGTGTCTTACTTTTCCTCATTTTTGACAGATTTTAAGCTATGTCAGCATGTAGGTGAAGTGTTTCCAAACTGAAAGGCAAGCCCATCTTTTCATCTGGCCCCTACTAGAATTAACCTTAGTAGAATGTGTGAATTGCACAGTTTACCTTGGAATTTCTTTCCTTCTAGTCTAGCCACGTTTTGGAAATGGTCAAAGAACTAGCATGTATACATGAAATATAGCAAAGTACAGACAACCGAAGAGACGCCCTTGTTGAGGACAAATGGACAGCTTCACATTTGCCTAATCTGAACTCACCGCACTATTAATTGTAAATTTTTCAGTATAGAGTGATCTTTCTATATGATGATTGCCTTCTGAACATATGCTAAGCGAGGTGTGTATTGCTGCCCCAGTAAAGCTTTTTCTTCTTTTCTTTTTTTGTGCTAAATAGGAGAAAATCATAACTCAAGTTTAACAGAGAATGACTTTCAAAGAGGCTTGTAATTCTAAGATGGAAAACAGTTCATATACGATTCTGAGGCAAAACATACCTAATTACAATTTGGATGAATGTGCCGACTGTGCGCTAACAACTTGTTTTCCTCTTGCAGTAACACAGCACTGCTTTCTGATGGATGGGTTTAAAGGACACTTCAGCTTTTGTACATTGTCCTTCTCACCCCTCCATTCCATGTCCATGGTACCTGGGCCTTTCTGTCGCTCTCTAACAACAACAATAATAATAAATAATAATAATAAGAAGAAGAACTACTCATTCTTTTATAGCACCTTTTATGTGCCAGGCACTGTTTCAGATGTACCCCATATACTAACTTATTTAATCTTTATAACAACTTTGAGATAGGTACTCAGTAATGTAGTAGATCCCCTCCTTATTTCTCACATGGCCAGTGAATTCCTGGAAAAGAGGAATACTGTGTTTTTCTTTGATCAAACAAATAAACAAAAAATCTCCACAGAAGTTTGCTATTATTTGCTTTTTGTTGTTTTTTGTTTTTGTTTTTGTTTTTCTGGTACCGGGAATCAAACTCACGACCTTGCACTTGCCAGGCAGGAGCTGTGCCGCTGAGCTAAATCCTCAGCCTCCTGCTATTATTTGTGACAGAGACCATATTTCCCCAGATAATAATTGTAAAGAAACTTCTACTTACTCCAGAAAAAAATATCCCCAAACTGATATAGTGGACTTAAATAAAACAGCTGCAGAATGCAATTATGTAATGGGTCATGATCCTATCTAAACAGCAATTTAAAGGCCTGGGCATGGTGGTGCAGGCCTATAATCTCAGCACATGGGAGGCTGAGGCAGGAGGATCCCCATGAGTTCAAGGCCAACCTGAGCTACATGGTTAGATCAAGGCCAGTCTCAACTGCATAGTGAGACCTTGTCTCAAAAACAAACAAACAAGAAAAACTAAACAGCAACTTACAATGATAAGAAGTAGACAGGAAGGAACATTTAACTATCTTCTGTCAGTATCCTGCCTGAGATTTTAGGAGATGAGAGACAGAATAAGGGAACAAGTAAAGTATTCGGCAAAGCTCACAGTCGCGGGATCAAATATGAGTCCAATAAAGAATAACATTTTATTCACTTTATCAGTAGTAAACACTAAAATTAGTACATTAATTATAACAACTAACTCTAACAGGTTTGTTACCTACATTATGGATTACTTAAACCTTTTACTTAAAGTAAACATATTCCTCAATTTACAAGTGTATATCCATTATAACCTGAAAATATCGCAAGCCAAAAATGCATTTAATATAACTAACCTACAGAACATCATAGCGTAGTGTAGCCTATTTTAAACATGTTCATAACATTTAAATTAGCATGTGATTAGACATATTCTCTAACACAAAGCCTGTTTTGTTATAAGTTATTGACTAGCTCATGTAATTTCTAGAATAGTGAACTAAAAGTGGAAAACAGAATGTTTATAGTGGGCGTGTTTTTAGAATCATCATCAAAAATATCACTAAGTCCATCATCATAAATTGAGGACAGTCTGTAGTTTGAATTTGATTTCATCCCTAAAAGCTCACTAACACTGGACAAAACACCTACATGTTCTTTCTTCTTGCAAAATGGGGATATACCATAATCTACATTACAAAGTTATGGTGAATATTAAACAGAGATTGATGTAACATAATCAACAATGGATGTTCCTCTAAACCAGTGGTGGTGGGTCTATGCCACACGTGCTGCAGCCAGCCATTTGTTATCATTGAAAGCTCAAAAAGATTCACCATCCCTGCTCTAAACTGATGGTTACTATCATCATTGCTTTTTTTCCTCTCTTTCTTCAAGTACCAGCATGAAGCCAATCCCTGGCTTGTGTTTAAATTTCAGTAAATTGGCCAGCCAGTAAAAGACAGAAATAGACATTTATTCAGTAATTTGTGTTGCTGAGCTTAAAGATTAATCTAGAAATGTACTAGTACAAATAGTGCTTTCATTGCAACATTTGCCAGTGTACCGATTTTTCCTTTCCATTGCTTGTTTGTTGCACTGGAGATGCTCCTCCAGATTCTCACTCAAGCTTATCTAAGACACTATTCCTAAATAATTTTTGAAGTTAGAAAAAAAAACAATAACATTTAACAGGTATCACTCTTTGTGACAGGACATGAAAACTCACCACAGTGGCGGAATGCATTTGATCAAGCTTATGTCCATGCATGGATCATGGAAGTTTCTCTTCTTTGTACAGAATAAATCTCATATTTTTTCTTATACCAGGAATAATTTTGTGTAGTGTGCTTTTCACTTGTAAAGAATTTTCCATTAATTTATAACAGTTTTCCAATTTGGCTCTTTAGAAGTTTACTTTTTTACATAATTTGAGGCATTATAGGCAATATTTCAGTTGTGCAAAGACAAGGAATTAATTTAGCACTTTCTTCCATGTGAGGGTAAAAAAACCCTCAAATTCAATATACTTCTGAATGATGTCAGAATAGAATTCTACATACAAAATTTTCCAAGTGAAGCATGCTATATTAGATACAGAAAATAATTTTGTACATACAACTTCTCCTTCAGTGTGGGTGAAATTTTAGAGTTTACAGTAAGATTGTTGAAATAGGAAAAAACTTTCATCAGAGTAAGACTTCTCAGTTGCAGAGGGGAGAAGCTCATATTTGCACTTTCTGTTTTGGTTGCATATGACAATCTGAAGAGAAATATTTATATCTGGGACACATGGGCTTGGGTTGAATTCAGTGTCAAACAGGGCCACTGTATTAATGTATACCTATTAATGAATGCTCTCATAAGCTTCCATGTACTAAATATAACAGCTTCCTTGGAACTCTGAATTTCAGAAGGTGATGACATAGGTTTAAATTATCATTTACTTCTGGCCAAATTTCTCTAGAAGTCTACATAAGTTTTATAGCCACCTATCAGTCTACTGAACTACTTTATCCTGAGATATGAGTTAAGATGTAAGGAAGAGACTCAAGCTATTCCCTCAGCCTTCATTTGGGAATACCTCGGTTTAACTCAAATGATAAAAATCATATATGCTAATGGCATATATGATAATGCAAAATATTATTGTCAGTACAGCCAATCCCACATTCAATTCACAGAGAAATTTCTATGCATTTGGCAAAAGCAAAACGTTAATTCCAGTAGAATCCCAAATTCAACTCATTATAGACATATTAATCTGACACACTCACCCCCATCTCTAGTCATCAGATAACTATACAAAGCTTCAAACTCAGTTCATCACGATTAAAATACCCTGAAACAGCCACCTTTCAGGTCATACTCAGCACAGAAAAAAGTAAGAGTCAAAATCTGATATAGTCATACTTTCACGAAAGAACCAATCTCTAAACCAAGTCTTGGTTAAGCTACATGTTCATTTGGGTAAACTCTACTTGTAGAGACAGAGAATAAGCAGAAGGAATTCTAGCTGTTAAAATGGATTACTTAGCCAGGTGTGGTGGTGCACACCTGTAATCCCAGCACTTGGGAGGCTGAGGCAGGAGAATCGTTGCAAGTTCGAGACCAGCCTAGGCTACAAAGTGAGCTCATAGCCAGCCTGAACTGCATAGTGAGACCCTGTCTCAAAAAGACAAAAAAAGAAAAAAAAATGGATTACTTACTTTTGTGTGAGATTTATACTAAATATTATAGGCGTTCTTAGCAAAAAAGTGAGATAAAACTATATGTATGAAAGTCTTTTAAAACCTAGACTATCAATGTTGAGAAAATATAGCATTGTAAAGATGAATACATTATATAAATGTTTCTTATGCTCCACTTGCTCCATAAAAACAAAGTATGATTTGCCATAAAGAATACATATTTCTGGGCCAGGCATGGTGGCACACACCTGTAATCCCAGCACTTGGGAGGCTGAGGCGGGAGGATTGCTGTGAGTTTGAGGCCAACCTAGGCTACATAAGCAAGTTCCAGGCCAGGCTGCACTACATATCAAGACCCTAGCTCAAAAAACAAACAAACATACAAAATGTACATATCGTAGGATCAAAGGGAGCCTGGATTTAATTGTATCCTTTGCCATAGAGGTACACTGTGCTTCTTTGAATGTTGGTATACAATGTGAGAGCGGTATACAACCCTGTCTACATCATGAGATTGTTGCAAAGGATAAAGAAATTATTCCAGGTAAAGATGGTTCTAAAACAGTGTATATCTAATAATTTACATAATATAAAATAAATACAAATAAGCAGCAAGGTACATGAAGGTAGTCATTGTATCAGATTCTCCAACCAACTATAGTACAAGGCATGTCACCCTGAAAATGGAAGGGTAACACTGTCCAGTTCGAATTCTAATAATAAAAACCCTAAGATAAATTTTCAAAAGGAAATTCTAATGGCAAGCAGCTGTATCTGAAAACTACTTCAAAGTCCCAAGTAGCTCACCATGACCATATAGTGGTTACTATCTGAGCGGTGAAAGCTGTTTCATAAATAATTTAATAATATTACTTCCATTGGCTTAAAAACTAAGTGTAACTCTGCCTTGAAGAAGTCAAAACAAAAAAATGCATGCTTACAGCTACACGGGATTATTTAAAATAACAAAGACAGCCCCTGGAGAAAATTCATCCTGTCAAAAATCACGGTCACAGGGTGAAAATTCAGTAAAGCATCCACAGTTGATATTTAGAGTTGGGATTTTGCACATGGACAACCCGAAAATTTAAAAAAAAAAAAAAAAAAAGTACCTTAGGTAATCAATAACAACAGCCTCTCCTTACCCTGGGCTACACAGCAGGCTAAAGTATTTAGAAAGAAATGCATTTTAATTCAATTATCAGCAGATGGTAACAGAAAACATAAGACTCATGAGCGTAAGACAGTCTCTTTAAAATCTGTGCTTTTCCTGGAGTAATGGCTTCAGGGCCACCCACTTAATTTACTGTGCTGCTATTATCCCCTGGCCCTCTCCAATAAACCTAGTATTTCTTGATCTCTTGGTTTCTTATCTTGCATGCTAGCTTCAGTGTATTTCTCACAGCGAAACTAGAATCCTCTTTTTTAAACTTCATGAGGAGAACTTTGGACTTACAGGAAGGATTTGAAGATAGCACAAAAAGTTCCTCTATATCCTTTACACGATGCTAATATCTTATGTCACAACAGTACATTATCCCAACCTGAAAAATTAGTACATTTCTATTAATCAAACTCTACCTTTATTCAGATGTCACTGTTTTAGCACTAATCCAGGACTGAACCTGGGATTCTTTATTGAATTCTTTGTTGCATCTCCTTAGTCTTCTCCAGTCTCTGTGTTTCTCAGTCTCCCCTTGGTTTTCATGACCTTGATCGTGGAGAGGAACCCAAATGAGGTATTTATGCAATGTTTTTAAAATTGGGTTTGTCTGATGTTTTCTCATGATTGTGGATTTTGAGAATGATTAGTACAGAAGTGAACTATCCTGACGTGATCATGTCCAGGCTGTATAATATGTATTTTTTTACAAGACTCATAGCTGGTTATGATACTTGCATTACTTGGTTCTGCCAGTTTCTCTATTGCAAAGTTACTGTTTTTCTCTTTTGTATACTCTGTGACAAGTTGAGTCACTAAACCAACCCACCCTCAAGGGGAGAGAAATCAGCTCTTCCTCCTGGAGGAGGAAAGATCTACATCTGTTGTTTGGAATTTACCCAGTACAAGATTTGTCCATTCACCATCATTTATTTATTTACTTCAAATTATCAAGTCATTTTATTTACATCACTATGAACTCATGAATATAATACAGCGTGCTTTAAAAATACAAATTCTAGTCTATTACTTGCCTGCTTATAATGTTTTAATGGCTATTCTTTACACTAAGAATAAGAATCCAAATGACTCACCCTTCCAGCAATGCCTACATAAGACACAAAGTTTGAGATCTTATCTGCTATCACTCCCCTGTCTCTACTCCTGCCACCCCGCCCTCTGCAGGGCGCAGTAGCATAGATCCACGGACCTTTGCTTGAACTTGTATTACTGCTTCCCTGTTTCCATCTTGGGTTGTTGTTCTAGTTAGTCTATGCCAGGCATACTAATATCTCTAATCTTTGCATTAAGTTCTCGATTTGTGAAATCTCGCAAGCAGCCTATATGTCCATCAAGAGATGAATGGGTAAAGAAAATGTGATATATAAACACAATGGAGTACAATTTGGCCATAAAAAAATAAATTTGGGATATTTATCAGAAAATGAATGCACTTTGAGACCATAATGTTAGTGAAATAAATCAGACACAGGTTAAATATCACATGATTTCTCTTATATGAGAAGCTCAAAGTGTACAAATAAAGAGCAGAACAAAAGATAGATGACATCAGCAGTACAGTTATCCCAGCGATCTATCTATCTATCTATTTATCTATCTGTCTATCTATCTATCTATCTAACCATCTATCTATATCGGGGAATATATATATTTTCCCTTATGTCTAAAGGTTTCTTGAAAGGAACAGTTAATGCTTAAATTTTTTGACCAATTTTGCATGCTTATATCTGGTAATCTGAACAACAATATGCAATATAACAACCATTGGTGAGTTCCTACCATCTTGTCTAATGAAGCTCTGTATTATTTCTAATGGCTTTTTTATTATTTTCTTACTTTCCTTAATGGTTTGATCAATCTTGTATTCTTACATCTGGTAATCTGAGCAACTTCACTGAAGATAACAATATGTATTATAACAACCACTATTAATTCCTATCATTCCATTTTAAACCCTGTATCATTTTTATAATTTTTACTTTGTTCTGTTTTTGTCTATGTTGTTGTTGTTTTGTTATTTTTTATTCTCTTTAAAATAAAAAATGCAAAAGAAAGATAGATGATGGAAATAGGAGGCAGACTTCGTGTAGAGGGGAAGCATTTCTAGAGATGAGGGAGATGTGGGGGAGGAAGAGAGGGGAAGAGAAAAGGGTGAAGATGTGATGAGCAAGTTCCCTAAGAAGAGTGTACTCACTGTGTATCATAGATGTACTAAGTTTAAAGGAGAGAAAAATGTCACGTTGTAGAGAAACCTTTCTCGATCACCTGCTCCAAAGTAACCAATCAGCTACACTTATGCTAATTTCATAACATCCATGACACTAGAGTATATCGCTATGTTAATGTACTCATTTGTTGTTTGTCATTCTCCTTACACACACACTAGGATGTAAGCTTAGCAAGAACAAGCACTACTTCTCCATGCCCAGAACAATCTCCAGTGCATGAGAGATAATGAATGCTGATGAATGTATTTTAAACAAAGGAATGAAGGAGAGGTCTAAGAGACTCGAGACAGGAAGATGATTTAGAAAAATACTATAATAACCAAGGCAGGAAGTAATGAAGACTTAGATTTCAAAGAGACAACAGCTTGTTATTTGTTGTCTGTAGTGTTGATCATAGGCTCATTATTCTTTCATTTCTAAAGGTGTTTCCCTTTTTGCCTAAGGATCATAAATCTTGTGCTCCAATTTAGAGATTTGCCTGGAGCTAGGCAAAAAGCCCCATTTATATTATATCAGCATAGTGACGAGCTTCAAAAATAATTACCTGTACGCCTGGCTCAGTATCCTCTCATTTGCTTTGACAAATGCTTCCCTTGGTCTCCCATTTGTACCGCCACTAAAAAACTATGACTTAAGATCTCATCTCTACCCAGGGACAAAGAAAGACAAAAAGAATGGAAAACAAAGAGCCTGAGAGAAGGAATATATGTTATTTGTTTGGAACTGCTTCTTCAGTCATCTTAGACCTAACTCCGCTTTATATTCAGAAGTAGGTTTGTTGATCTGAAACTGTTTTCATGCTTATTGGAAGAGCCGTATAATTAATTCTCCTACATTTAGTTACTATATTTACTCCAAGAGTTGTTTTTTTTTTTTTTTAAACAAAAAACACTTATTTTAGGTCATCTTCAATCCATGTGGCTTGTGAATAAGCATTTGTTTCATTTTGTTTTGTTTTGTTTTTTGAGGCAGGGTCTTGCTATATACAGTTTAGACTGGTCTTCAACTCACTATGTAGCCAAGGCTGACCTCAAACTTGAGGCAATCTTCATGCTTCAACCTCCCGAGTGCTGGGATTATAGGTGTGCACCGCTATGCCCAGAAAATTTAATACTTTTAAGGGCAGTAAAACACCAGTAGCATACTTCAAAACCTAGGATAAGGATCAGGCATTTCCCAGCTGCCTAAGCAGCATAATGGGTTACTAACAGTGAAATCCGCCAGAACATTTGTTGAGAAGGATCATGGCTGCTTGAAATGTCCAGCTTGCATTTGACTCAGGGATGTAGTCATTCCTCTCTGCCTGGAATATTTCTTCTGTCATTGTCTTTACCTGATTAACATGTGGTGTGGTGGTGCACATCTGTACTCCCAGCACTCAGGAGGCTGAGGCAGGAGGATGATTGCAAGTTTGAGACCAGCTTGGGCTACAAAGTGAGCTCAAGGTCAGCCTGAACTGCATAGCAAGGTCCTGTCTCAAAAAAGATAGAAAAAACCCAGAAACCTGATTAACTCCTAGTCATACTCTGAGTCTCAGCCTTGTATGTTCTTACAAACTTTTATCATTGTTGTTGTTGTTATTGGCGTTGTTTAGAAATAATAATAATAACCATTCCCTGAACTTCCCTTGTTTTGGAAGTCCTCATACTTTATTGGCAGGATTTGTTTGTTGTTTAGCTTTCCTGCTAGGTTTATATTTCCTTGAGGGTGGAAGCTGGATTGAACTATTTATCTCTAGCCCTGGGATGGAACCGTCATTTCAGAATTAGGTATCAGGGAGGCATAATTAAGTTCTGAACTATTTAATCAAAAAATGATTAGAAAAATTTTGCATTTTTGCTTTGAACAAATAAGCTCTTTAGAGGAAAGCACCCTTAATCACAGCATGAATGTTTTGATGCACTGGTCACAGTAAATATGCAAGTATTTGCTGCTATCACAGCCTGTATACTGAAGTCTACACTTCACAAAATGCATGCAGATTCTGTTGTGTCAAGGTTGACATATGAACGATTATCCTACGTTGAATGGCTGCTACTGTCTGATTGCATTTTGACCAGATCTTAGCTTATTTAAACTAAGTTTTGGGCCAGGGATATAGCTCAGTGGCACAAGCGCCAGCCTGGCAAGCGCGAGGTCCCGAGTTCGATATCCCAGTACCAAAAAAGAAAAATAGGGGCTGGGATATAGCTCAACAGCATAAGTGCCTGCTTGGCAAGTGCAAAGTTCTGAGTTTGATTCCTGGTACCAAATAAATAACTAAATAACTAAACAAACTAACTTTCAGTCTATTCATTTCTAGTGAAATATATGGAAGAACAAGACATGATCAAGCAAGCCTTTGAATTTCTAAAATGGAACATTTTTATATACTTTTATATTTATATAGGAATGTGATCAATCAGAATACTTTTGAGGAAATGTTATATTTCATTATTCTTTAAATCCTTGACCTATTGAAACAAATAAGAAAATAACCTCAAAAATCCTGTATTCAGGGCCGGGGATTTAGTCCAATGCTATAGTGCTTGGCTAGCATGCATGTGGCCCTAGCTTCAATCCCAAGCACTACCTGAAACAAACAGAAAACCTATATTGCCATGTTACTACTTACCTTACACAAATGCTGCTATAAAACCCAAATTTTCTGTTTCCCACAGTTTTTGAGGCTTTCTGCATTATTAACTGTGATGACAGTTTATGAGGAACAAGCAAGTAGCAGAATACTGCCTCCGATTTTATAATGGGTATCAATAGCAAAATATATACAGGTAGCTTTTCTAGTACAAATCCGTTCTCTTCATGAAGGGCCATCTTATTAAATATATTTCTCAGGAAACTGGGAAAACAGAATTTATCCTTTAAAAGAAGAGATGCTAAATAGGTAAGCAAAGAGAGCAGCTTCCTGAATAATGAATAATTTTTAGTATTAATAACCAGTTATGTCTACACTGCTTCTAGTATTCCTGGCAGTGCTTGCTACCTTGGCAACCCAACGAATGAGAGCAACTACACTGAAATACATGTTGTACTTGTTTCAATATATCCTTTCATAGGAAGGTCCTGGGAAGCTAGAGGCTAATCTGTACACTCACTTTGGGAATGCTAGGTTATCATGGAGTATGATTATGACACTGTTTCCAGGAAATGACCCAAAGAGAATGCTGAAAAATTTCCTGTGTAGATGTTTGGGGCTCCAGACACTGGGGAACTGCCAGAGATATTGGGGCGCATAAGCATCCAAACACCTAGGCTTAGTTTTGAGACGTGGGCTTGAGATGGTAGAGGATGTTGTTTCCTCATAAGCCAAGACAAAGCTATTCAAATATTCTCCAGGACAATCATCAGAACACTGGAGGATAGATGTAGACTAGAAGAGCCAGATTTCAGGCTAATAACCTAGTGAGAGGTATAGCTGCTTCTGAAAGCTTAGGAAGGCAAATCCTTTCCCGCTGCCACCAAAGCAAGAGACAGACATAGAACAGAGTGTACCTCATTTCACCAGGAGAAATGGTCCTAAGTGCCCATCCCACCACAAAGCGAAGACTATCTGACAGTTAAGATGATATGTGCCTTCCACATGGTAAAGCTCAGCATTCCTGAGAAGTGAAGTTTTGAAACAGAATATAAAACAGCTTGGCGTCCTGATAAGCCCAGTGCATTGTGAATGTAAGCACATAAGATGCACCTAATGACAAGGTTGGAAGGGACTGGAAAAGAAAAGTTTGCACAAATGTATGTAAAAATATCTACACTTTCAGTGAATATCTTTCAAGGTAATACACATATATCTATGTTTTGTAAGAAAAAGTAGAACTTTTTCTCATTCTGATTCTCTACACTATCCCCTCAGATACCTGGCAGGGTGGAGCAGAACGGCGATGTGTCACCTTCCTGATGTAAACCAGAGAGGGGATGGTGCTGCCAGTAACAATAATGATAATAACAACTGTTATTTTGCTGGGCATGGTGGCACATGCTTGTAATCCCAGTACTCAGAAGGCTGAAGCAGGAGGATCATTGTAAGTTCAAGGCCAGCCTGAGTTACATAGTAAGTTAATACACACTTGTGCCCCAGCCTCAATAAATAAATAAATAACCAAAAAGGAAGCTATTTTAACAGATGTTTATGTCACAAACCATTGAATCACCTCGCATTACACCGAGCAGTGACATTTTAATACACATCAATGACCTCCACACAATAATAGCAATCTTGTTCAAATTGCCTATTTCTCAAAACGCAGTCTGTGGACTCCCAGAAGGCTTGGTTCCAGATGTTCCTCCTGGGTTTCTGAATTCAAAATTTTTGTTCAAATTCCTGGGAAGAGAACCAAGTATCTGTAGTGTAGCGAGTTCCTACAGGGATTTCTAGTACATACTAATGTGACTGATAATTTTTATTTGTAAATATAATCTTTATAAAGAGCTTGACAAACAGTAGAAAAAATATGCTCTAAAGTATCTAATGAAATTATTTTATGGAAGAGAAGATGAGAAGGACAGGGTAAATATAACTATAGTCCAAGAGCAATAAAAGACATACCACAAAAAGTGTACCTTCCAATGATCCTATCTTCCCTAGTCTTCTTAAAGAAAACTGTTAGTAGTATCTGAGATTTCCTTTGAGAAATAGTTTATGGATATACCAACAAACACTTCACGTATATCCTGTTGTGGGGTTGGGGATCGGAAAAGAATGGGGGTATGAAATAGCATTGCTTTACCCCGTCTTAGTCACTTTTCTCTCGTTGCTGAGACAAAATACCCAATGCCCAAAATGAAGGAAGGAAAGGTTTATTTAGCTTACAGTTTGTGAAGGTTTCAGTCCATACTGGGCTGGCTCCGAGGCAGAAGAGAGCAATGCAACAAGAGCAAAGGGGGGAATGGCAGCCGAACAGCGAAGCAGCCAGAGCAAACGGGAGGAATGGCGGCAAGCAGCCTCTTTCCCCGCCTTACATTGTAAACAGGCTACCCCCACCTAAGGGGCGTGTAGCTCTCACATAATCTCCATGCCCTCCTCTTCCACAGGCCCAGGATGTATACAAAGCAAGCACCCTGGCTCCCTACTGAGTCACTTAGCCAAACTCTAGACTCCCCAAGTTGACACAATGTATTAACCATAACAACCACTTTTTCCTTTAAATTAATAGGCAATTATTCTCTAAGAACATGTATGTACTTCTCTCATTTTTAAAACACTTAGGAGAAATTCTATAAAATAGATTGTATTTTTCATGCTATTTCATGATGACAGAATTTATTTGATTGGCTGCTGATAAGCATTTTGGTTGTTTGCCAAGATTTTGTGATCATAAACAATGAACGAAGCCTTCCAGCATATGAGAACTCTGTTCCAAGTGATGGTAAAATGATGTTCCAAGTGATGATGTTGTAGCCTTCTGGAGGCTACCAGGACATGTTGTGGCCATTGTTTGACATGCCTGCCATTCTGGGGATGGGCGGGACACAGCACAGTACATAAAAATGTTGATGTTAGCACCTTGCACATCCCTCCAGCCGTCTTTCTATGCCATTTCCTTACCTCTACTTCTCTTTATTGCGTATTTCAAGACACAAGAGAGAGATCCTACTCTCCTCTAAAACTCTACCTATTTTTACACACCCTCTTTCTTTTACCATACTTTCTTTTTTGACATAAATGTGCTTTAGTCCCCTGCTTGATTCAGAGGTAATGTAAGAGGGTAACTCTTGACTCTCCCATGGTGCATGTACAAGGTCTGTGGCCATGCTTCGCCTGACTACAAAGAGTAGTCTAGTCATCTGTACTTAAGCATTATCTGAGTGTAAGAAATGACAGCAACAGTGAAAACCGGTCTATTAGATTTAAGTGGCTCTTTTCAAATTCTAAATAATATTTAAGATTCTAAATAATTTCGATTGTTTTGTTCTTAAGAACCATTGGAACCCATATAATAATATTGCTGCCTCTCTCACTCAGTGTTGATACACTGAACACAATCCTTTGTATTACAAAACATACATAAGCCTGAAGTGTGCATAATATTTTAGAGTCTGCAAAACATTCACATTCATCTTCTTAGTTTTAAACCCAGAAAACATTCAATCAATTTCAATATTCTTTGTATAACTGATGTCTTTTGAAGTTCTAAACATGAGGTTTGCCTTTTGAGTATTTCACTTTATTAAAGAATCATGTATATCTTCATCCACATATATTTCTTTCTTTGGCGTGACAACTTCAATGAGAAACAGTTTAAATTAATAGCCATCTCTGTTCTACATTTCCCCTCTGTGACATAATTTACAGGTTCTAGAGGTACTTTGTTTTTATAAGTAAGCAGCCACTTAAGATTAGAAAAGAATTCAACACAATGAATTTTCTTGGCAAAATAATGCATTCCGTAAATGGTGTCTATTAAATCACCTGCACAGCTGGCACCTGGCTTTAGTTCTATACAATAAATGACAAAACAACCCTTTGTGAGGATTTTTCCCTATTCTGTCATGTGAGTATAGATTTCAGAGTTTCTTCCTGTCAGTTTATTGCTGCATTTCTTTGCAAAGCTGACAGGCAGCTGACATGGCAAGATATTTTAGAAAATTGGACTGCTGGTAAAGTTTAACAGAATTTTTCCTTTGGGGGAAAAACACATTTATTTTAGGTACATAAAAATAAGTTAGAATTTTTAGGAATTAACTCTTCCATGAGTGGAAGTTCAGACAATCACATCCTACCTCTGCAGCTTCCTTGCTGTCTAACTTTAGACACCTTAGCATACTTTCCTAACCTAGCTTATCCATGTCTTAATTTTCTCATTCATTAAAAGTCCCTCATAGCAGTGAGGCATAGAGGTCCAGACTCATAATCCCAGTACTCTGAAAGGCTGAGGCAGGAAGATCAGAAATTCAGGCTTTGTCTGGGCAACTGGGTGACTTAGTGAGGTCCTGTGTTAAAAAGCAGGGCTTAGTACAAAGGTAGCTTCGTACAAAGGCACCTGAATTCAATCCCCAGTCCCCAAAATAAAAATTCCTTGTAAAGTTATTATCAGAGTTGATAAAGAACTATGTATAAAGTATTTAACACACTACATGGTATTGTAATTTTAATAATAATCATTTGGATTTACATGACTTTTCATGCTGTAGGGGAGAAAATTAAGTAGTATTTTGGAATTGATCTTTTAAAAAGACACTTAGAATTACGTAATAAAATGGCTGAATATAATTTTTAAACCTTAATATTCCAAATAATATTATGAACAAAGCATTAAAACATTGTTATTATTTGATGACATTCAAAGCACCCCCAAACATCATATTAATTTTTTGTCTTTTTTGAGACAGGGTTTCAGGCTGGCCTTGAGCTCACTTTGTAGCCCAGGCTGGTCTTGAACTTGCAGTGATCCTCCTGCCTCAGCCTCCCAAGTGCTAGGATTACAGGCATGTGCCATGCTCAGCCAGTAAGTAGAGTCACTTAGATCACATTGATCCAGTGGGGAAGCAAGGAGCAAGCACATGGAAAGAACAAAGGACTTCTCGGGTCGGTGATGGATAGGTGGGGCCTTGGCTGCCCCCTGGGATGACTGACCCCATCTCAAACATGGCGCGTTGGCCCTTGCGGAAAGAGAGGAAGCGGGAAGGTCACTCGTGTTCCCTCTCCCACACACCTCTACACTGTTCCCTGGAAGGACCGCATAAACCTAGGAAGGGTTTTCTGACCTTTCCCTAAGTCACATCACAAAATCTTCCCAGGAGTGGTGCCCTGGAGGAAAAGAGGCAAAGAGTCAGACACCAAGAAGGATCACTAAGTTTCTCTTAGTCTATTATGATTTGATCATGACCTTTTTTATCCTCATATTTTTGCACCACTGTCCACCACTCCTCAGAGTTAGCATAAAAATATTTCTATCTTACCTGTTTCCTTGTTTCTTTAGGTCTTCAGTTAGTTATGAAGGTTCTTACCTCGCATAAAATTTCTCCTGGCTAAATGTGGATGCCATCCTTTTGTTAATCTGTCTTCTGTTTGGATACCTCAAGTGCAAATTTTGGATAGGTGAGGAGAAAAATGTTCTTCTTTTCCTACAGTGTATGTGCAAGGACTATCTCAAGAGCCAGTGGAATATAAACTCATTATCTTCGTAGATTATTGTGATCTTTGCCACTCTGGGTCTATTCCATTAAAATGTTTACTTCTAAAAGCAGGGTGATGGCACGCTTCGATAATTCTAGCACTCTGGGAAACTGAGGCAGCAGGACTGCCAATTCAAATGCAGTCTGGGTAACTTAGAACTCAGCAAACCCTGTCTCAAAAAAAATAAATAAATAAAGAAGGTGGAGGGCCTGGAAATGCTGCTCAGTGAAAAGGCCCCATGTTCAATCTTCAGCCCCAAACAATCAACCCATCTATCTACCTTCATTTACAACTCAAAGACAGTCCCTCAATTTAGCTTTTCCAACAGTCCATCTCATTTGCTTTCTCCTTAACCATCCACAATTAGTGAGGGCTACTCTTACATGCAGGAAAAAGTGCAAGTGGCTTTTTAAAAGGAAGGAGACAAAAAGTGCTATAGCTTTGAGGTCAGTAATCAGCACGGCTTGCCTTGGGGACACCGGGAAGAAAATGTAAGGTAACCCTGTACGCTTCCTGTGACTTCCTGTACTACATTTCCTGCTAGGAACCCAGAACTCTCTGCTATCTGGACAACAGGAAACATACACACTTATACTTTAAGCAAGAAAAGGTCAGAATGTAGGGCATGTAGTATACAGTGACTACAGAAGTAGGAGAAAGAAAAAAAGGTTAGGGGAAAGTATGTGACTATGAAAGGTCAGCTTAAGCAGAAAAGTCCCCAAGAACTAGAACTAATCATTTTCTTACCTTCAAAGCAGAATTATAAACCTTTCACATATTTAAACACACACACACACACATAAACACACACTACGGTGCCTCAAGGCATCATCATATCCTCTCTTAGCAAACTACTGTGATGCTTCACTTGTGCACAGAGGTTGCTGTTAAAAGGAATCTCATGTACAAATAATATTGTAATATAAAATTATTAATTGTAATAAAATTATTAATCTCTGCAATATTTTTATCTATACTGTACTTACATACTGTTCTCAGGAAACCATGTTTTGTTTTAAGAGTAGAGTTTAAGAATTCAAGTCAGAAAATGATGATAAGATGTTCCTTAAATCAACAGCCTGCAGGTGACGCATTTTCCACAGAACGGGCCCCTGTGCAGCTTCTTTTATTTATTTATTTATTTTATTTTATTTCTGTCTTTCTTTTTTTGAGACAGGGTCTCGCTCTGCAGTTCAGGATGGCCTTGAGCTCACTTTGTAGCCCAGGCTGGTCTCAGACTCACAACAACCCTCCTGCCTCAGCCTCCGGAGTGCTGAGATTACAGGTGTGTGCCACCATGCCCAGCTTGTGCAGCTTTCCTCCATCTCTGCACCAGAAAATATTATTTCCAAAAATGTGTCATTCTCATAGAAATGTTTAAAAGAATTATTGATAGAGAAATGCTGTGATACATAAAACAGTGAGGAAATTCTTTTAAATAACAGAGTGTAGGGGCTTGGCATTTAGCTCAGCGGCACAGTGCATGCCGGGCAAGGGCAAGGTCGTGAGTTCGATTCCCAGTACTGGAAAAAAAAAACCACCAAAGTAAATAAATAAATAAATAACAGAGTGTGAGGGGCTGTCAGCATCACGCTATCTTCAAGAGACACATAATCTACAGTAATCTACAATCGATCATAATCTTGTCCTCAGGACATCTAAGTATATAGAATTTAGCTTAGTAAAGAGAAGTGGGGGAGGGGAGGGAGGAAGGGGAAGAGGAGGTGGAGGAAGGGGAGGAGGATAGAGAGAGAGAGATCAGTTTTTGCTCAGTAGTAAAGAAAAAAGTTCTCTTTTTCAACCTCAGCAAGAGGGTCCATAGATAAGCAGTAGTTATATTTTCATTTTCTATACACCTCGCAAGCAATCAAACAAATAAGAAATGCACTCTGAAGCTGTCCGCTCATATCCTGTATTCTCTATCTTGTCTGACAAAACAGAAACTCCTTGCAGGCACAGCTGTTCTCCTGCCACAAACTGGAATCTGAACATCATAAATTCTCAGAGTCGAGGGAAAAGCTAATGAAAGTTACCAGGGAAAATTCTGCTGAAAGCAGGGGTCACATTTGAACTTCTGTATTGTTAAACTGGGTGTCTTTCTCCCATACAGTGCCTCTTCGATAAATATTTACCCAAAAGAAAGCACTGAACAAATTTTAGTTGAATAATTAATAGTATCCTAACACTTTCCAGGCCTGTGCAGACGCAAAATGTTTCCAGCAAGTTTCCTTTTGGATGTGATGCATACATTTCCCTTCCTTCCCCCATCTCTGCCTCCCTCTCTGCAGCCACGTGTGCTCAAGGGATTTCTTGGAATCTCGCCTCGCTGTGGAAGTCCTGCTGATGATAATGAATGCCTGCAACAGTTATCCAGTTTGGGGACCTTCACAGCAACCCCCGGCCAATAAATGGGCAGAATCACTTTAGCACTTTCTTTATTCCCCCTGCAGGAGTCAGTTTCTCTTTTCTGGACCCCTCCAGAGTCTTGGGCTAATGCGCACAATTCCATTTTCAGGGCTAACAAAAGACAGAGCTCCAGAGGAATAGGTCATTTCCACTTCCCTGTTCCCCCGCAGGTACCTTCTTTGTTCCCCAGAGCCAGGAGGGGACTGGCAAACACCTGGAAGCCAGAGAAAGAAATTTCTCTGATTATACTGCCCTGTGAGAAAGTGTATACACCTATTTCAATGTAAATGTCAACCAATTGTGGTGAAGATGGCAATAAATGGAACTACTGTCATTGTTTATTATTGTGTCTTTAGACTGTCAAGAACAAAATTTCAGTATTTTTAGATCAAGTGTGCAAGAGCTTGATATTTTAAAATATATATCTAACTTCAAGAAAATCATAATTATATATAGTGAGAATTTTTTGAAGATCGTGAATGAGCAGCTAAACATTTCCTCACTGTTTTATGTATCACAGCATTTCTCTATCGTAATTCTTTTAAAGATTTCTATGAGAATGATACATTTTTGGAAATAATATTTTCTGGTGCAGAGATGGAGGGAATGACTTAGAGGAAAATTGTGGGAAAATTATCTCTGGCCATAACCACATTGGAAATGGGAGCCTAGCTCAAAGCAATCCTTTTAACTACTCCCCTCTCTAATAAGAGCAGTTTATCAGAAATTAGTTTTGGAGTTCACAGTCCATCAGAATGTTCAGCTATTGCTACCATGGCTAGAGCAGCAATTATAAGTGCCAAATTACAGATGCTTTGAGCTCCACAGTCCACACCTGAAGGAGGCTTACACTTGGTATTGTGGGGATCTGTGGGATTTCTTCCGCTCCAGTAGATGTGGGGACCCAGAGCAATCTCTGGGAAGGAGTTATTAACTACTCTCACTACTGCGCTACCCTCATCCCTTCTTTCATGCTGAAGTGAATCATTCATAGGTCCTGAGTAAAGCTAGTCATTTAGATTTTCCCTTTCAGGAAACTGGAATGGCAAAGGAGAATGAAGAAAAAGCAGAGATCTGGTCCTTCAAGAACTACTACTACTGTGCAAGTAGAAATCGAGGGGAGGGGGCTGGGGATTTAGCTCAGTGACACAGCGCCTGCCTACCAAGCACTAGGTCATGAGTTCGATTCCTGGTACCGGAAGAAAAACAGAAATAGAGGGGAGAAGGGAGGAGACAGGACAGCACATACACATACAGACACAGATTAAAGAGGATGATAATAAAGCATTCTGAATGCTGGAAAACATCCCTTCTTTTCCCAAAGATTACTTTATTATCACTACTTGTGGACTGAGTCATGTGTTCCCCAAATTCCTATTTTGAAGACTTTTATTTGGAAACAAGGCCTTTAAAGATGTAATTAATTTAAAATGATATCATAAGTATGTGGCACAATGCGAGACCAACATAGGAACAGAAGAGAAGCTCTTGGGCTCTTAAAATTTCTTCATTAAGAATGTGATAAGAGCTACTTCTATAATTAAAAAAAACAGTGATTTTTCACATGGGTCTATAGATGATCAATAGGCAGCAAAAAGCACTACAAAATAAAGCTTGAAATTCGTTTATTACCTAACAGTAGAGGTGAGCTGCTTGTTCATCTCTGCGTATACGAGGCTAATTATTTTGGAAGAGTCTATGTAACAGCTGGCAAAACAAAACTGATTAGCCCTGAGTTTACACAACCTGTCTTGTCCTTCACAAGTGGGGATACAGGGATAAGAGATTTATAGGTACATTCAACTACCAGGCAGTCCCCAAAATTCTTTATTGTCCTAATCTGTGGACACCTTGGATTCCAGCAGACCTTTCACAAAACTGAGCCTACCCCAAGCAGAAGTAATCTTTCATGGAAACCAAATCTCCTCCTGAGCAATAAGGACTTCTGAGTTACCTTGCTAAGCAGAACTGAGATACTGATCAACCAGACCCTAGCCCACACCAGCAAATCATAAAGCCTGGCCTTGTTCTTTCATTAAAACCCAATCTGACCCTGTTCATCAGAGCTCTGCCTCTTCACTTCATGAAGCGGAATTCCCTTCACTATGTTCTCTCACTTTCCAACTCCCAACAAACCTGCTTATTCCTCTCATGATGTACTCAAATTTTTTTCTGTGATGAGCGTCAACAAACCCACAGAGGTCAAGCTGAGCTCCCCATCTCCTCTCTAGGCAACCTCCTTGCATCCCATTCAGCAGCACATAAAGCCCTCACCCAAGCAGATAGATGTCCTTAGAGGAAGAAGGGACATCAAGGGCAAGCCCAAGTGAAGACACAATGGAAGGGCAGCATCTGCTAGCCAAGGCAGAATCCTCAGGAGAAACCATCCTTCCTGCATTTTGGTGTTGAATTTCTACCTTCTAAAACTGTAAGACAATATATTTCTATTGTTTAAGCTACTCATCCTAGTATTGTCTTACAGCAGCCCTAACAGCATAGCACAGGATCTATGCATTCTAAGAGATAACAAGATATTTAAGAAATCCACATGCTGTCCCTACTGTGGTTGCAGTGGGTCTCTACAACCAACAAGTGCTAGCTACTAAGAACAGACACTGAACTTTACATTTTTATGTAATCTCTAACCCCAGGGAGCCTACTGTTAGATGGCAAATTTAAACTGGCATTCCTGAAGTAATGTTTTTCAAGAATCACTCAACTGTGATAATGAATCCAAAATACATCCTGTCATGTGTGTTCACGTTGCTGTTGCTTCTAACACTCTGAGCCCCGAGCAAAAGTCTCACAGAGACTCTTTTCCCAGTACTTGGATTCCTTCTTGGGGCAACAAGGCCTAAGAAGAGGGACACCACCCTAATTCCTGAAGAGAAGGGCAGTTCCGACATTTCTGAAGTTCAGTGTTGGATTATTCTGGTCAGAGGGGGGAAAAAAAGATTAATGCGTTGTGCATTTTAAACAAGGTATCTTTATTCAGAGCCAATCTGGGGGCTTTCTCTTTTCCAGCTTATGAGGCTCTTTTCCTGGGTTGTGTTCTTTCAGGTGACAGCCTGAAGCGGTAATGAAGGCACTCTTCTCCTGGTCCAATTAGTTATGCCTTTCCATGTCTGAATACATGGCCTTGTCTGTGGGCCCATTAAAAGGGAGCAGTCCTAATGACACCCAGAACACGGCTCTGCATTCAAAAAGGCAGCTTGTGTGCCACAGCAAGCCAGTGCCTGGGAAGCTGTGCTCTCCAGTGTTCAGACAGGCCCTTCTAATAAAAAAGGAATAAGTGGAATTCAAGCCTACTAAATATTTGAAGAGAGCATTTCACGGTTTAGTGCAAGATCCTAGAAGCCTGGGGATAATCAGTAAAATTCTCAGTAAAATGTCCTATAGGAATAAGCTTGAAAATTATACATGTTCCACTACAAATATGCCACAAATTTAAAAAGCTATGTGTTCCATTTTTAAGTTGTCACTATACAAGTTGAAAATAATATACACAGTGTAATGGTTGATACATTGTGTCAACTTGAGAAGTTTAGAAGTTTGACCAAACCACTCAGCAGGAGGCAAGGGTCCTCACTTTGTAAACATCCTCATCCTGTGCAAGAGGAGGGCATGGAGATGGTGTGGGGGCTGCACCCACCCTGGGGGCGGTAGCCTGGTTACAATATAAGGGAGGAGAAGAGGCTGGCTCTCTCCCTTTTGCTCTTGCTGCTTTTGCTGTCTTCTGCCACCTTGAACTGTTGTCCCTCTGCACTCCACCCTGCCTTGCAGATAGCTGATTATGGACTGAAATCCCAACAAACTGTAAACTAAATAAACCTTTCCCTCTTTAACTCTGAGTGTCAGCTATTTTGTCTCAGCAATGAGAGAAAAGTAACCAAGACACTCAGATAACAGCTCCAGTCCAACCCTTTCAGTGATAAACATGAAGCTATAAGCCCCAAATAGCATTAGAATAAGACTTACTTCTCTTTCCAGTTCAGACGTGGCATCATCTACATCTACTACATACAAATGGACATCAATAATTACCACTTAACACAAGTAGCTGGGCGTGGTGGCACACACGCCTATAATCCCAGCTCTTGGGAGGTGAGGGAGGAGGATCCTTGCAAGTTCAAGGTCAACCTGGGCTACACAGTGAAGGCAAGACTAGCCTGAACTGCATAGTGAGACCTTGCCTCAAAAAAACAAAAATAAATAAATTAAATTAAGTTAAATTTAAAAAGTGATGCAGGTAGCAATAAAAGTGTGTATTCCACATAATTTACCAGTAATAGTCACATTTCAAACATGTAAAATGAAAGTTCAGGAAGGTTAATTTTATCAACTAGGTAGTTTCTCAAAGCCATACAATTTCCTGTCAGTGCCAGTCTCTCTGACATTTAGGTCCATATTCTAACCTTCTTCACTCACTTCTGAGAGCACTTTTCAAAAGGGAGAGTCTACAGCCCTGATCCCTCTATGGGCTAAGCCAGGAAGTATCTGATCCTAGTCTTGTCCATTGCCTTCGCTAGGCCTTATTTACTTTACTTAATTAAAAAATAGGGTTGGACTACACAGAGCCTTCCAGGGATTTGGCTTGATCCAAATAAATTAGCATATTCTCAGCAGTTCCAAATGCATGCAATATTCCTCTTGCCGATAAAAGCGATCCAGCATAGGTGTTAGTATATGAAATTTATTATTTATTCCTCTATCTGTTAGTATCTGGTGAACACATTAAAAATTTGGGGGAAACATGTCATAGGGAAATTTAATTTGGGTTTGAGGAATTTGGCCTCTTTTACCTATGTAACTGGATATTTTTAAAAATTTTCAGGTAATGTTTAAATTTAGCCACACAAATAGAAAAAATAAACATTTTCCCAATTGCTTCAGTCTTTACACCTTACTGCTCATCTGGTGCCACAATACTGATTGTCTTGTTAAAACTGCAGCTTGTGACACTCAGAAATAATCTGGAGAAAGGCCAGGGAAGCCTGTGCCCAGACCTCACTGACCTGTGATGACTGAACTAACTGTGAAATAAGAAGTTTGAATTCAAGGCATCTGGTTTTAATCTGAACCTCTACCTCTCACCAGCTGTGGATCCTCAGACAACATATTGCATAGAACAATAATTTTCAAGCTTGATTTCTTGAGTCAAGTGGTATGTGATCAAATGCTGGCTTTGCCAGCTAACATGACATACCTGTAAGCTTCTCTGTGTCTCTAGTCCTTTACCTGTAAATTGAGAGGTTGCAACTGTCTGTCTCAGAGATAATTCCAATGCAAGATCGGAGATCATGGGTATCAAATCCATATTCTTTTAAAGGACAGTCACTGAAGTGAACATGAAAGGACAAGGATTTAGACATAGTGTAGAGATTAAAAGAAGCAGGAAAAGAAAGATCCTCGGCAAGGAACAGGGCCATCAAAACCTAGGAAGTGGAAAACAAAGAGCACGTGCAGTGCAAAAAAAGTGGCACAAATTAGCCAGAGGAGAATATAGAATGGGATGGGGACGTGGCTGAGGAGTGACACGATGTCACATAATGAAGTGCACTAGACAGAAGAAGAAAAACAGCCATGGTTCAGGTGAACTGTTAGGAAAGATTATCAAGAAGAGTCCAGAGAGAACTGCAAAAAAAGAAGGTAGGGGAAGAAAGGAGAGGGGAAGGGAAGAAAAGGGACAAAAAGAAAAAGGAAGAACTCAGATGTGAAATACAACATGAAAAAGGACTAGATAATAAAATAGGTGTTCTCTGTTTTGTTTGTTTTTTGAGACGGGGTCTCACTATAAAGTTCAGGATGCTTTTAAACACACTAGGCAGTGCAGGCTGGCCTTGAACTGGCAATTCTTCTGTCTCAGACTCCCAAGTGCTGGGACTAGAGATGTGCACCACCAATCCTGGCTAAGGTAGGTGTTCTTAAGCCTCTACCATTATTATTCTATGTCCTGTGTCAGGAAAAAAAAGATGATGAAGAAGAAAGCCTATTGTCTCTCACATCAAGTATATTTTCAGGAATCTAATCTCCAAAACTATTTGCTATCTCACCCAGAAACTTCTTTTATTATATATCTTATCAACTTCAATTGTTTTTCTCTGAAGGCATAAAAATACCAGATCTTAATTTTATGTCTTGGCTAATTCTAGCTTCTAGACTTTCTCTGCATCTTGTTTATTTATACCAGATTATAACCCATCCCTAAATCCTATTCCCATCAGGAAGCTTTCCTTGATGATCTAGATCTTACCAGAGTCTTCCTTTTCTACATACTTAATTACAAATACAGTTTGTCAGAGAGTAACCTGAAGAGCTATGACTAACCTAGGAATGAAATGGCGGGCATTCTAGTAGCAGGTCTTTTCTATGACTTGCAGCATGTTATTTACTGTCATGGGTTTCCTCCTAGATAAAATGAGGCTTATCAATTAGCACACTCCAAAGTCACTTATCATTCATTCAACAAGTGTAAAAATGAGCACCCACCTGTGCTAAGCTCACTGTACTTTCTGAGAATACAACGGTGCATACGAAGTATCTACCTGAGTTTGTATGTCTAAGCTATGACTGTCTCCTTGTAGTCCAGAGGTTCTCCAACCACAGAAGTCACTAGAATTACCTGGAGGACTTGTCAAAAGGCACTTTTCTGTTACTGATCCAGTATGTTTGGAGTAGAGCCCAGAAGTTTGCATTTCTAAGTTGTTTTGCAATAATGTTGAGGTTATAGGGCCAGGGACCACATTTACAGAACTTCTACTCTAGTAGACTTTCTTTTACACTGATGAACTGCCAATACTTATTGAAATAATAAATATAAGGTGTTTTGTTAGTGATAAAAAGGAAACTCAATATTTCCTTGAGTGACAGAAGCAAAGTCACAGTTCTACTAAAAGGCAAAGAATTGCTACGCCTAGAAAGATACGGATAAGGAATAATTTATATCTAAAGGAAAATGAAATCACTTCCAAATTAGAGGAAGGAGGAGGAAGATAAGGAAAAATTTTGCAGAGGAGTGTGCTTCAGCTGTTCTTTGAAGAGTTCATACACTTACTTCAAAAATGTCCCTGAGGCTGGGGTGTAGCTCAATGGTAACGCATGTACTTAGAATGTATGAGGTCCTGTCTGGCTTCTATTCCCAGAATCCGGAAAAAAAAATCAGTCATTATGTAAACACCTTTACGATTTGTCCAGAGTTTATGTACTTAAATTTATGGTGATTTAATTTTTTTTTTTTTTTTTTTTTTGAGACAGGGTCTTGCTATGCCGTTCAGCTGGACTTGAGCTCACTTTGCAACCCAGGCTGGTCTTGAACTCACAACAATCCGCCTGCCTCAGCATTCTGAGTGCTGGGATTACAGGTGTGTACCACCATGCCCAGTTTAAAAAAATATTTTAATAACTTATATAGACTTTGAGGACCTATAGAGTCTTTATATTTTGATATAAAGTTTGATATATGGAAATATTTAAGTACTACATTTTGGCCAAATTTTATTAGATATTTGGGTGATTTAATTGTATAATCATGGTTTTTTTGTTGAAATAAGATATATATTTTTTGAATTAGATCTTCTAGTGTGTCTGAAGTTTATAGTTCCTGAAGTGATTAGTTTGGAGGACACCCCCCATTTGGCTGTAATACCTTATGTGTTTGTTTAAAAATCAGTTTTAAAATGCTTGATATCTTGATTTATTGAATTAATCACACTTAAATATAAAATATACAGGGGCTGGGGATTTAGCTCAGCGGCAAAAGCGCCTGCCTGGCAAGCGCAAGGTCGTGAGTTCGGTTCCCAGTACCGGAGAAAAACAAAAAACAAAAAAAATACATTTTTCTTTAGAGTGTATGGCATGCTATAAATATCAAAAATTTAAATTTACTGGGAATAAAATGCAGGATAAAATGTTCTTTCAAGTAAGGGCCTAGAAACTTGTGTGTTTTTCCCTGCACCCTAGTACTAGGAAGAATATACAGGTTCCTAGGAGCTCTTGGTGATACTGGGCCACTGTGCTTATAAATACTAGTTTATATATCCTGGGCATTGAGTTATATCCTGAGGCACACCAGTGCTAATTAAGGGGCCATAAGGACTTGAAGTCCTTACCACTGAGTTCTAAAGGTTCCCAGACCAGCAGCACAAGTATCAGTGTATTATTTAGAAATGCAAATTGCACAGATCTACTAAGTCAGAATCCAATTTAACAGTGGGTGGCTCTGGGTACTCCTGATGTATGCGAAGGAGCAAGGGCCACTTGTTTAGATACTATCACTCCAAGCAGTAGAGAAACTGTCAGATAAGTTGTGCAATTTTCTATGAATTTTACTTTTTATTTGCTTATTATCATCTCCATGCTTACTGGATTCAACGGATGATTACTATTTATTGTCTAAAATAGTGATGGGAAACCATTGATACTGAGTGCCAAACTACAACCCAAAACCCACTTATTTATTGCAAAGTGGCATATTTAGAATCAAATGATTTTCTTCTTAGAACTTAAGCCATAGGCTCCAAAGCAGTGCAGACCATTATACATGGAAACATATAATTCAATCCATGTATGTAATTTTAAATTTTCTGCTAGATACATTTAAAAAGATCAAATGACTGATATGAGGTAAAAACAATTTAGTCCAATAATCACACATTCAACGTGTAAATAACATAACATTAACAAAATACTTCTACTTTGGTTGTGGTTAATCTTCAAAATCTTATATGTATTTTATATGTAACATACTATAGAAATGATCCCTGAAAGCCTTTATATTTTATGTGTATTACCTCAGTTAGAATGCTAAATCTTAATTGGAAATGTCACAGGACAATTATGTTCATAAACTCAGGTTCGTTTGCTCCCATTTGACCAAATCAAAGACCATTTAATTTTGGTAAAAAGGAAAAAGGAGTTATTCAAAACTAGGGAAAAGATGTAGGGGCCCATTTATATCAAATCACCATCTCACATTGTACAGATGTGCTGTGGTGTTTCATAGCAAGGAACAGTCAGAGGAGGGGATACAATGAGACAACAGATATCTTCAAGATTGTTTCATTCTTCCCTGGAAAGGAAATTGGACTTGACCTTCTGGTGGCAGCATCTGTATATTCTGTCCCTTCATTTAGGCTGCTGTGAGATGAAGGTAGACTTTTATGCCCTAGGCCAGAGGAAATCTGGAGAAGTCACTTGTTTCCAAAGAGAAAAAAAATCTAAATTTTAAGGTTTCTTTTTGTGGTGCCAGTTAGACACTTAACTTTCATTTAAAATTAGTAACATTTATCTGTGCATAGATTCTATACCTAAATTATATCAAATATTAAAGTTCCAATAACCTAACTAACCATTACTTTCTATACTGAAATAAAAATTAAAAATTCAATGTCTCGATCACACTAGCCATATTAGAAATTTTACCATATAGGGTAGCACATTTTTGGGGTTATGCAAGATGGACCTAGAGAAAAAAAAAAAAAGAAAAGAAAAAAAAAAAAAAAGATGGACCTAGATAAGAATTCCGGCATGCTGGTGCACATGCCTGTATAATCCCAGCATTCTGAGAAGCTGAGGCAGGATTACAAAACTGAGTGCCATCTGGAGACTGTAGGTAGAACCTGTGTTAAAATAAAAATAAAAGAAGGGCTGTAGATGTAGGTCAGTGCGAAGGTCTTGGGTTCAAGCCCCAATGCTGAAAAGCAAGCAAGCAAAAAAAAAAAAAAAAAAAATTCTGACTTTGCCTTTTCATTGGCTGCTTGGCCTTCAGCAGTTAACCTAACCCTCTCCAAACTTCAGTTCCAAATGAGGGAAAAGGGGCTGGGGGTGTAGCTCAGCGGCATAAGCGCTTGCCTGACAAGCCTAAGGTCTTGAGCTTAATTCCCGGTACCAAAAAACAAAAAACGTAGTGCTAAATGAGGAAAAAGGGTGGGGTTGCACTCATTTTGTTTCAACTTTTGTTTGCTCAATCAGCAGCAAAAGAGAAAGTAGTTTTCCTTTCATGGTAGCAGTGGTGGACTTACATACATCACAGTCTACAGTAAAAACAGAACTAATATAAATGCCCACAATATAAGAATGGCTAAATAAATTCAATTAACCAATACTCTGCAGCCGCAAAATACTATTTATTATCAGTCACTAATCAGTTTTAAAATCAATTAAGAAAAGACCCACACAATATAAAAAGGACGACGACTACCTGTGTGCACAGAAAAAAATCTGGAAGGATCAGCCACCTTCTAACTGCAGTTAGAGGAAGCAACTGGGCGGGGGAGTAGTCCGGTCAGTTAATTTACAAATTTTTTTTCTAAAGAGTTATTTTGTATTTCAAAATGCAGCTTTCAAATCTTTTAAATACTATACTTTCCCCTCTTTGCAAACTCTGTTAAAGAGAAAGTGCTATATGAAAATATGTTTATCAAACCCAAGAACACTCAAATCAGCGTTCGGTTGGCGGTTTCCCGCCAGTGGAACGACAGAGGCTGCCTTTGACGTCAGAAGAGGCCGACGCTCCCGGTTACCATAGTGAACTCTGTGCGGCCATTTTTACTGTGGTCAATTTAAATGGCGCCTGTTGTGATGGGGGTGGGGCGGCACGGAAAGTCTGCGGAATAACAGATCGGGAAAAGAAAATCATACCTCTCAGTAAGAACCACCAACGAACGACCAGGAAAGGAAAACGATAGTGAGACCTGCATTAGTGAGACCTTTAGACGCATATTCCGCTGAGAAGCGGAACTCTTGTAGTGGATGCCTAAGTTTCCTGCCCGGATTTTGACAAGCGCTTCCGTTGCTCAGCGGAAGCGTGGGTCGCAGAGGACAACTCTTGGAAGAACCCGCCATCGGCTGTGAGGAAAACTAGAATCATGTCGAGTTTGTCAGTGAGAGACCCGGCAATGGATCGATCACTGCGGTCTGTGTTCGTGGGGAACATTCCGTATGAGGCAACTGAGGAGCAGTTGAAGGACATTTTCTCGGAGGTGGGTTCCGTTGTCAGTTTCCGGCTCGTATACGATAGAGAGACTGGAAAGCCCAAGGGTTATGGTTTCTGCGAGTACCAAGACCAGGAGACCGCGCTGAGTGCCATGCGGAACCTCAATGGGCGCGAGTTCAGCGGGAGAGCGCTGCGGGTGGACAACGCTGCCAGTGAAAAGAATAAGGAGGAGTTGAAGAGCCTAGGGCCTGCAGCGCCCATCATTGACTCCCCTTATGGGGATCCCATCGACCCAGAAGACGCTCCCGAATCGATTACCAGAGCAGTGGCCAGTCTTCCTCCAGAGCAGATGTTCGAGCTGATGAAGCAGATGAAGCTCTGTGTGCAAAACAGTCACCAGGAAGCTCGAAACATGTTACTTCAAAACCCACAACTGGCTTATGCGCTGTTGCAGGCACAGGTGGTCATGAGAATCATGGATCCTGAGATTGCCCTGAAAATTCTACATCGTAAGATACATGTTACTCCACTGATCCCAGGCAAATCTCAGTCTGTCTCTGGCCCTGGCCCTGTTTCTGTCTCTGGCCCTGGCCCTGGCCCTGTTTCTGTCTCTGGCCCAGGCCCTGTTTCTGGCCCTGGCCCTGTTTCTGGCCCTGGCCCTGCACTTTGCCCAGGACCCAATGTTCTGTTGAACCAACAGAATCCTGCAGCACCTCAGCCTCAGCATTTGGCAAGAAGACCGGTGAAAGACATTCCTCCTCTGATGCAGACTTCTATCCAGGGTGGAATTCCAGCTCCGGGGCCCATAGCAGCTACAGTTCCTGGACCTGGACCTGGTTCCTTAACTCCTGGAGGGGCGATGCAGCCACAGGTTGGGATGCCAGGGGTCGGCCCAGTCCCTTTAGAGCGGGGACAAGTGCAAATGGCAGATCCTAGAGCTCCTATACCTCGTGGCCCCATGACTGCTGCTGGCCTTCCTCCTCGAGGACTATTAGGAGATGCTCCAAATGACCCACGTGGAGGGACTTTGCTTTCGGTTACTGGAGAAGTAGAACCCAGAGGTTATCTGGGTCCACCCCATCAGGGTCCTCCTATCCACCATGCCTCTGGTCATGATAACCGCGGCCCTTCTGCACATGATATGAGAGGAGGGCCAATAGCAGATGCCAGACTGCTCATTGGAGAGCCCAGAGGACCTATGATGGATCAAAGAGGTCTACCTATGGATGGTAGAGGAGGTAGAGAGTCTCGAGGGATGGACACTCGAGTGATGGAAACTGAGGTTTTAGAGTCCCGAGTGATGGAACGAAGAGGAATGGAGACCTGTGCTATGGAAACCAGAGGGATGGAAGCAAGAGGCATGGATGCAAGAGGACTGGAAATGCGGGGCCCTGGACCTAGTTCTAGAGGCCCTATGACTGGTGGAATTCAGGGACCTGGTCCCATTAATATAGGGGCAGGTGGCCCTCAGGGACCTAGACAGGTCCCAAGCATATCAGGAGTGGGGAATCCTGGAGGTGGTATGCAGGGGGCAGGCATGCAGGGAGCAGGCATGCAGGGAGCAGGCATGCAGGGAGCAGGCATGCAGGGAGCGGGCATGCAGGGAGCGGGCATGCAGGGAGCGGGCATACAGGGGGTGGGCATGCAGGGGGCAAGCAAGCAAGGTGGAGGCCAGCCTAGCAGTTTTAGTCCTGGGCAGAGCCAGGTAACTCCACAGGATCAAGAAAAAGCAGCTTTGATCATGCAGGTTCTCCAACTAACTGCAGATCAGATTGCCATGCTCCCTCCAGAGCAAAGGCAGAGTATCCTGATTTTAAAAGAACAAATCCAGAAATCCACTGGAGCTTCTTGAAAGGTTTTAGAAAGTTTGGCTGTATCTCATAAAGTTAATTCGCTAGTGTAGAAATTCTGTAGTGTAGAGTATGAGTGTGGAAAGTTGACTTCTGCATCCCCACACTTTATTGATTAGTTTCCCTTTTAGAACCTAATCTCATTTATTGTTTTTTCATTTTTTTTTCTGTTTTTTTTTTAATTGAGGGTAAAGGGGAGAGGGAGTTGTTCTGTTCATTTTAAGTCACTGTAAATGTGCAAAAGTAACACTGAAAATGATTACATTATGCCAAGTAAGATAACAAAATATGCAGCAATATTGAAATGTCTGTAATATGTTAATTACATTTTTAAAAAATTTAGTAAACCTGTGAAAACTGCACTTAAAGACTAAAAGGTGACCTGTTAAAATGCTAATGTACTGTTTTATGAATATTTGGTTATATAACAAATTTACCTCAAAGTTACATATTTTTGGTAAACCATTCAAAATACAAAATACTATTTTAGAGGCAATAGACTGCTGTATTATATTAAACATTGTTTCAGTTCTTTTGGAATAATTTTGAAATGTTAGACCTGACAGGATGAGTAAATTGGTGGTACCAGCATTGTTTTTTAGAAGCTATGTTACCTTAAAAAATCAGGGACTATCTGGTTTTTTGTTGCCTCATGTATCTTACTTTTTATGGACTAGCAATAATTCTGGCATGGTCCTTACTGTAATAATTTTGTTGGAATAGTTGTAGGATAATCCCAAGTTTACTTAAGTTTCCTCTGAAGGGATCTAATAACCTTTCAATATCTTTCTATTTCTTAGAACTCTTTAAGCCCTAAATTTGACCCTCAGAATTCTCTCAGATCCTTGGCAAAAATCAGTGTCAAGGGACCTTTTGATCTGAATGAGTAACACATGGCAGTGGGCTTTTCATAAGTACTAGAAAATCTCATTCAGTTATGTTCCAAGTTCCTATGGTAATTAGCATCCATATATATGGTGTCCATTTGGTCAACTGGTTTGGGGTTTAAAAAATCTTGATCTCAATATTTACCTTTTTAATTTTCATAAACTGGTTTTTTTTTACCATTTTAGCAGAATACTTGAGGCCTAGGTAGGTAGAGATAGCCCTATAAATTCAATACTCTGTTCGCTTGACTTGTTAGTCATTTCACTTTTTACAAATATTAAGTCATTTAGCAGTATATACCCATGAGATATATTTACAGTCATTAGGGAATATGACAGGGATTGTGACATCATTAACACTTTTTTTTAGAGCTACTACCTAATTTATTTTTAAACCTTGATACGGACATAGACATTTGTATTATAGTACAAGTAGCAATTAACAGAAATGTAAACTTCTAAATACCCAAGGTGATCTTCCTCTGAAGAGGAAAAATCAGTACAAAGTTACAGAGGAAAAAATATTTAATACAAGGGGAGAGCTGAGTCTTAGAAAAGCAGTTTTCTTCCTTTTGTAAGGTTTTTACATTTTAAAAGGGTAATTCATTTTTTCCAGTGTTTCCAAGCTTGTGCTGTTTCCTACTAGTTTTACTCGTTTTTTGTGGTTGTTTTTACTGTAAAATTTCCCATATTTTGTGTGTTTTATCTATACTGGGAAGGATAATTCCCTTGTATGTGCGTGACTGTTCTCACAAATATGTACTAATTCACAGAGTTGGCTAGCTTACTTTGAAATTGTTTCTTTATCCCAAAACTTTCACTGAAGGGCTCTGTGAAAACTATTAAATATTATAGTCTTTGTTTTAGTATAGATCTCTGAATTGTTTAATGAAGACTGAATAAAAAGGTTGTACATTTAAGGTTGACTTTAGTATTTCTTACATTTAATTAATTTTCGGTTTTTTGTTTATTTGGGGGGGTGTTTGAGATGAATTCTCATTATGTTGTTCAGGCTGGCTTCAAACTGCCAGCAATCCTCCTGCTTCAGCCTACCTACCAAGTGCTAGGATAACAAGGATGTGCTACCATGCCCGGCTTTGATGTTTAATTTTAAGAAGTACATTATTCAAAAGTCATCCATTTTTTAGAGATGCCTAGGGCTTCACTTTTTTATAAAAAGGCAAAACTAATGAAATTGCTGGAATTAAGGGAAACACCTTTTTTAGATCCATTTGTCAACTATGTATTTCAAAACTAAAATAATGATCAATGGACAGGCATGGTGGCAAACTCCTGTAATGGCAGCATTCTGAAAGCTGAGGTGGAAGGATACTAGGCACTCAAGTCCAGCCTGGGCTACAGAGTGAGTTCAGGGCCGGCCTGAACTACATGGTGAGACCTTATCTCAAAAAACCAAAAAAAAAAAAAAAAAAAAAAAATTACAAGGAAGATATTTGCCACTCTGGCTGCTTATCAGAAAAGAAAAAAAACCTGTTGATACGTAGATATCAGGCTTTTGTTGATGTTTGCCATAGAGAATACTGTTCCAGGATCATTTTAAAGGTAGCTTCATTATTAATAGCCTTTATTATATTGCAGTTGAATGCCAGAACTATCTTACTCCAGTATTCATTATAGCCAAAATCACAGTTGAGAAGAAGGCAAAATATCAGTCAGGGGAAAATTTTCCTAAGAGCACATATGTTTCCCCCAAAAACATTTAGAATCTGCAATGAATGAGCTATTACAATTGGTTGCATTATTTAAACTATGCAATATTTGCAGTATTTGAACTAGGATAATCTCCTTACTCTCTTAAAACAGTTTGATCTCACTATCTGAATGTTCTAGTATTGACACTGATAGAACCTTACTTCTGACAGCAAATAATTTAAGCAGTACATGTTTGCTATAGTCAGAATCTATGTCTGACTACGTGACCATGGTTTACAACTCATCTTGCATTTCTGCTAATATGTATAGACTACAAATTAAATCACAAATTTATTAATAATAAGAGTTAAACCTGATGGGGTGTATACTGATCAGTTGAAGCTGCTTTAGGGCTTATTCCTCTTGGGCAGGGCACATTTCTTGGGTAATTAAAGTAATTAATCAGCCTTCCCACCAGCCTTCACCTTTCCTGTTAGTGATGACTAACACCAAAATGTACATTCATGTTTGCTGATTTCTTAGGACTTCTAATTTTAGAGTCACTAAGATATAAGCCAATGTAAATCTGAGGCATAAGTAAGGGTAAGTGAGACGGTGAATGACTATTCAACTACAGCTTTCAGAATTCTAATATTAGAGAAGCATTTTTTTAAAAAAAAAAAAACCTTCATAAAATCACAGCTTGCAAAGCTTCTTGCTTTTCCATGCTGTGATGGGACATTTACTAAGCACACAGAGCCTAATTTCCTATGGTGTGTCAGGCCTTTCTCTTAGGTTTGATGAGGTCTCAGGATAATTATGTGTAACAACCTACTGTGGCAGAGAAACTGAATTATAACTCACATCTCAGTATTCTCATAAAAGAGTCAGCCCCTCACAGCTTTGTTTCATTAGCTAATCTCTAGACAGACTTGTGGGTGTAGCTTGCTTTTCTCCTCAGTTTCATCAAGAATACCCAATAGCCAAGAACTCATTCATCTAGAGGAAATCACAAATATATTAAGACTATGCAAGGATATATTTGTTAATATTACATAATAATATAGATATGTTTGTAGATAGTATTCATATATATATATATTTCAACTCTTAACCAGAACTTTTAATTTTTCATTTGTATTTATATGCCTTGAAACAAAAGTTTACTCTATTAGGTAAAATTTTTCCTTCACAAATATTCATATTATAAATTACGTTTCTCATGTTTCATGTTATTTTTCTACCATAATGTGTAACATATCACTAAAGAGTATCTTCTGTGTCAAAAGTCACATTTGGAGTAGCGCTTTCAAAAGTAACAAACCAGATCCAGTTGCTTATTAAATATGGTGCAGAAGTACGCCCAACTATTATAGGGGAGATAGCTATGATCAAAGTATGTTATATGCATATAACAAAATGCCACACTGAAACCCAGTATTTTATAAAATCAGTAAACACAAAACATTTTAAAAAAGAATACCCAAATATTTGCCAACTGTAAAGTAAATGGCTACTTTAAAACTGGGAGTTAATTTACCCAAAATCAACTAGGCGTTAACTACCCAAAGGTAGTTATAAGTAATTATCAAGGAGTTATAACAAAATGCACAGTAGTCTCAAGCATAATTAATTTTGTATGATTCAGTATACATAATGTCTATAAACATTTGGAATTAATTTCAGATGTGTAACAAAAGTTGATCAATTAAAAAATCATATCTACTAAGTTATTTGTCTCTCAAAGAAGTGGAATGGATAATCTCTTCAGTATTAAGAAATGAAGCCACAAATTTGTCATTATTTGTTTTATTTATTTATTTAGTTTTTTTGAGACAGGATCTCACTATACAATTCAGGCTGGCCTTGAGCTCATTTTGTAGCCCAGGCTGGTCTCGAACTTGTAATAATTCTCCTGCCTCAGCCTCCCAAATGCTGGGATTACAGGCATGCACCAGTCATTATTTGTTTTAAGCAGAGCTATCTTATTACATTAAAAAAATTCTTCAATAATTCTACTCTAAAAATCTATGATAACATCAATGTACCTGTTTACCTCTGATTGTATAACTACCTTACCTTTTTGCCTGGAGTACAAAATAGCCTCCAGTAATTTCAAGTTAATCTTCCTCAGAAAAAGATACAATTACTGTAATTCAGTTCCAAATTTCTCTTGTTTTAAACATTCACATCAGTAATATTGAAAATGTGTACCACATTTAAAATGGCACAGTGGGGTCAATAATGTAATAGAAAGACATACTGGATTTGCACAAGGCATTACCATTCCTAAAGCCACACTCTCTCCAACATCATTCTTGTTCATAATGTTAAATCAATATAGCAAAATAAATCAGGACTGAAAACACCACCACTCACAAAGTTTCCAATTTGGCTATAGGTTGTACCCACTCCTACGATTTTATACTAGGTTTGATTTACACAATTCCTGCAAATCCCTGTAATACTATGAGTTTACAACTTCTGCTTTCATTTTGTATAAAACACAGTTACTGATTAAATTGAACTTATTAGTGTACAACTTGACAAATGTGAAATAAGGAAAAAAAAGTGGTTCTGCAACTGGTTCAGCAAGTATATTTCTGCAAAACTGACCACAACAAACCAAAATCCAGAGCAAACAGTGATTTTTATTCATAAGTTTTTATAAATCTGTTATTCAAAGAATGCCCTGACATGCTAAAGCAATCAATGTATTTCTACAAATATTTAGTTTAATAAAAGTAACCCAAAGCAACAGTTACCTGCTTTTTGAACTAAAAGTATGGTCACAAAATAAGAAATTGATACTCTAATAGTAAATATTAATAACTCAAGAATGGACATGTCCAGTGCACATAATAGAACTTTAAAGATATCTCTGCTATGATCTAATTTTAAAAGATGAGATGGGCATGGTGACATACACCTGTAATTTCAGCACTGTGGGAGGCTGAGACAGGAGGATTACAAGTTTGAGCCCTATCTCAAAAAAGGGGTGGCAATGTGGCTCAGTGTAAAAGGCCTGAATTCAATCCCTAGTACTGTAAGATAAAAAATCAATGAATGAATAAATACATTTTTAAAATGATCCACTATGCTATTTCTGTATAGCAACCACAGTGATTTAAAAGAAAATAGAAAAATAACTTTTTCTTTTTAAAAAAATCTCTTATGACTTTTACTGATCTTTGAATAAAGTCAAAGCCCATATTATACCCTATAGAAAGCCCCAAGGGTAGTGTTGTTCCTCAGTATACCAAAATCTCCTCACTCACTGCTGCAAACACTTTGAGCATAGTTTCCTCTCCTTGAATTTGCCAAACTTACTTTCGTCGCTGTGTTTGCAGTTTCCCATGCAAGGGCATCCCCCATTTTTTCCCCAAGACTGTTTTTTTGTTGTTTTGTTTTTTTTTTTTTTGGTACTGGGAATTGAACTCAGGACCTTCTGTTTCCTGGGCAGGTTCTTGTGGCACTGAGCTATATCTCTGGCCCCTCCATAAAACTTTGATTGCCTAACTGATTCTCCTACTCATCTCTCAACTTATACATCACTTGCCCAGCAAGGCTTTTATTGGACAAAGCATCTTCTTAAATACCTTCTCCATTTTCTCTCATCTACTTGCTTTCTTTCTTGTTTACTAAGACTAATTTTCTTATTTGAGCACCAAACGCTTTGTGGGATTAATCCATGTCCTCCCATTTTTTTTTGTTGTTGTTGTTGTTTTGTTTTTTGTTTTTTTGTTTTGTTTTTCTCCGGTACCGGGAACCGAACTCACGACGTTGCACTTGCCAGGCAGGCGCTTTGCCGCTGAGCTAAATCCCCAGCCCCTATCCTCCCATTTTTTTACAAAACATATCGAGTGTTCTGTGTGCATGTGTTTTTGTTTGTTTGTTTTTTGTACCAGGAATCGAACTCATGACCTAAAGCTTGCCAGGCAGGCGCTTATGTTACTGAGCTATAACCCCAGCCCTCTGTGCACACGTGAAATTATGTACATTAGTAAGTCACTATTTATTTTAGTTTTCTTAGGTTTATTATGTCAACCATATTTGTCCCCAGATTCCGGCTAGTTGCACTTATTATTATAATATATACATGCGCATATAGGCATAGACAGGTATAGATGGATACAGAGATGTGTATCTATAAACTGACTACAAAAATAAAGGATTATTTTTATGAATACTATATTGTTTTCAGATATATATTTGTCACATCAATATTGTTTGGTCATAAATCAGACTATGTCAGTTGTACTTGTTTTTATAATAAAGATAGATGATCACATGAATATGAAAACAGGTTATTATTTCATTTTTTTCTGTCTTGCTTTTTCAGACATTCATGCTATTTAATTCAGGCTGGCCTAAAACTCTTAGCAATCCTCCTGCCTCAGACTCTTCAGAGATGGTATCACAGGTGTGTTCTACCACAGCAGGTTTGAAAATAGACTTTTTTCTTTAAAAATAGTATTGTATGCTTCAGGAAGATTTTATAAGTGTGAAGTTGGGAGTCATGACACATGCCTATAATTTTAGCACTTTGGGAAACTGAGGCAGGAGGATTGCAACTTTGAGTCCAGCTTGGGGAATTTAGTGACTTAGTGAAACACTGCTTCAAAAACAAATAAACACATAAAAAATTAAAATAGAGCTAGGGATGTTGCTGAGTGCCTAGGTTTCAATTGCCAGTATGAAGAGGGTGGGTGAGGAAAGAAGGAAGGTTGGTTTTAGACAATTTTGTGGTGTTTTCAGTACTTCTGAAAAAATATCCAAAAGGGGGGGTGCTGGGGATTTAGCTCAGCGGCAAAGCGCCTGCCTGGCAAGCTCAAGGTCATGAGTTCGGTTCCCAGTACCGGAGAAAAACAAAAAAACAACAAAAAAAAAAAACCAAAAAAAAAAACAAAAAAAAAGGGGGATAGCTGGGTTGAATGAGACCTCTAATCCTAGTTTACTGAGGAATCTCCAGACTGATTTCCACAGTGGCTGCACCAGTCTACACTCCCACCAAAAGTGGAGAAGGGTTCCCTTTTTCCCACAGACCCTCCAGTACTTGTTATTGATTGATTTCTTGATGATAGCCATTCTTTCTGGGGTGAGATGGAATCTCAGTGTTGTTTTAATTAGCATTTCTCAAATGACTAATGATGTTCAACATTATTTCATGTATTTATTTGCCATTTCTATTTCTTTGTCTGAGAAGTATGTATTCATCTCAGATGCTCAAATTTGTATTGGGTCTTTGACTTTGGGTCATTTTAAAAAATTATTTATATTTTTTAGATAGAATTCCTTTGTCTGAGGGACATTGAAAGAAACAGTTAATGTTTAATTGTTTGATCAATCTTACATGCCTATATTTGCTTATCTGTGTAACTAATTTGAAGGTATCAATATGTCATACAGCAACTGTTGTTAATTTCCTATCACTTTGTTTGAAATTCTGTATCATTTTTGTTTTTGTGTTGTTTTGTTTATGGCTTTGTGCTTGCTAATTTGTTTTTGTCCTTTTCTCTTTAAAATAAAAAACTTAGAAAATATTTAAAAAGTTATGGGGCAAGATAATATTAAAAATGTTAAAAATCTATAAAAATCTAGAATTACGTAGTTCTCAAATATGGTGTAAGTATCCAAATCCTCATTTCTTTGCTTCCTCCTCTTCCCCATACTGGGTATTGAACTCAGAACCTTGCACTTGCTAGGCAGGGATTTTGTGACTGAGCCACATCTCCAGGTCCCTCATTTCCATTTTAAAGGGCATTTGCAACTTGCATCCTTGAACAAAATCTTATGCCCAAATGTCAATATGCTGAGGCTTTTTTCAGGAGGTGAAAAACAAACCCCTTGAGGAAATTACATCTGAGGTTTGGTATTGCCATATCATTTGTCCTCCACCCCCCTGGGGATCACCCAAGGAAAGACACTGGCCTGTGACCGTGGCCCTCCTCCTGTCCCCTCCATTTGATGTTAAACTCTCAAGAAAATAGGATGCGCTTTAATTTCTCCCTGATTAAAATGTGGTCCTCGATCAGCTTCCACGACATCGGGCCCCACCATAGACCCAGCATTAGAACTTGCGTTTTAATAAGATCCCCAGGACCCACACACAAATAGAGGTTCCAGAAGCATTGCTTAAAACTAATCTTAAGAAAAAAAATGAGAGTGGAGACCATTAAAGATATTTTTTTTTAAAGATTAATACTGTGATAAAGAGAAGGGATTTTTAGTTGATTCAGTGGTATAGAAGATCAAGAACTGGAAAAGAAATCCCTGCCCAGTCTGAGGAAAACACCGGGGAAAATCTTTTAATTGGAAGGCGTACTGAACAACCAAGCAGACAAACAAAACTCCTCCTCATTCTGAATAACTAGGTGAACATTGGATCTAAGAAGAAAGCTCACCTAAAATACCAGAGCTGAAATCATTGCTGTTTTGCAAGACACCTGAGTGCATTTAGTCCATACATGTGCACCTTTTATTTTCTCAGGATGGAGGGAAAGCTGTGGTGAATGAAAAGAAGCAGTACATTGACATTTATTACATATTATCACAGGAAACATGGCACATCAAAAACTGCTTCAGACAAGCTGTGACTCTGGGATGAATGGTGTCTTTCATGAAAACTAATCCCATAAAACCGGAATTTTCTCCAGTCTGGTAAGTCTCATCATCTTGATAAGATACATTATCCAGACAGGAACGCTGACTTCACCTTAGGGTACTCACTTCCTTTTGTAAATGTGTTTTCTTAACGCCCAGGAATACTTCCTAACAAACACAACTTATCATTCGGGCAACAAAAGAAATCTTGAAAAGATAAATCAGCATGCTTTTGATTCAGTAAGAATAAGCCCTTTTTTATCGAATTCTGTCGATAAAAAATTTTAAAACTTCATGTAAATATCCTAAAGCACCAGCAAAAAAGGACCAACAAAACAACAGTTAAAAGGCTCGGTCTGATACTTGTTCCACCAATGTATTTTCAGTAGATTTATTGGAAATGGTATTAAAACTCTGGTGCAATTCATGCTTTCAAGTCCGTCTTTGAGCTTTATCATAATTAAGAACACAAATTAACCAAATCAATGTTTGTAAATTAAGCGAATTATTCTTTTTTCTTCAAGTTTACATTGAGTGTGGGTGAATTACAAATTTTTCGGCAAACAGCTTAAATTCAAATCAAGTCTTTTCAAATGGTGATATCAAAAGTAGCACCTTGAGGCTGAGAAAATGAGCTGGGAACATACAAGTCTCCTGTTGCTGAATGTTCAGACAGAGTGCGTTCTTGTCCCAAATGGAGGTTTTCTTTGCATAGGAGGGAACCAAATTTACTTAATTATGAATTGTTTTTGTGCATAAAAGGATAATGACTTATGCAGGATTTTGGGTTGGTAGAGATTTTCTTTTTATTGTTTTCTGATAACATGCATTAGCAATTTCCCCCCAGTTAACGCCTATAGGATGTAATGCAAACTAAACTTGAAACAAGCTTGGTTTAAAATGGCCTATGGCTGCTCCACCTGGAGAATTAGGATGGAATGAACCTCGGTAGAGGAGAAGGGAGGCTTTTCTGCATTCTCTCATTCACCCAGAATTATTTGCTAGCAGAGGAAGATTGATGAGGTGGCCACTGACCCAGCTAGTACTAACCCAGCTGGATTGTAAAACTAGTCTCCTAACTGGGCTGGCACTGTGCCAAAGTCATGCAAATTACCAGGATCGCAAAGTGGTATTTCAGTACTCATTCACTCACCAAGGGAGAAGGGCAGGTATAAGAACAAGAAGATATAACTTTTTCACTAAGTCTCCCAGAGTCACAAACCTGCTACATGTGCGTGGTCAGAGCAAGCCACCCCAGGCAGGCGCCACGGCTGTAGTGCATCTTCAGGACCCAGGAAGTCTTACCATGCTACTGAACTGCTTTGTTTATTTTAATAAGGAAAGAAAAATTTGCTTATATTGATATAGGCATGAAATATAATTGTGCAAAATGCATTTGTTCCCATAGACATTTATTTTTATACAGTAATCAGATACGTCAAGTTGGAAGACGAAGACTGTAATAGCAAAATTTCACACATCCCTCACAATACTGGGGTAAGGAAGGTATTTGATTCTGAAGGGGCAGCTGGTACTGTCATCTCTTAAGGGCTCCAGAAAATAACACAAATGTCAGAGTAAGTTCTATGCTACTTGGTAGGTTAGGTAATATATAAATAACATCTATCAAGAACCTATAAAATGCTAAGTACTTAACTTACATCATTGCTAATTTCACTACACTTAATCTTAGCTAAAAGGCCAAGAGTGATCTCCAATTTTACTAAAATCTGGTTGACCTATAAATAAATATGCTCAGAGAAGTTAATTTGTTTGCTCTGAGTCACACAGCTTATAGGAAGCAGAAATAACCCTCGAACCTAAATTTCACTCCCACACCCTTACACAATGATATTCTATCATTTGGCTTTAAAGAAGAGACAGTAAAAAGGGAGAATAGCGCACACAGTGGGGCTGAATGTGAAGAAACATCAGGACGCATTTTTACTCAGTGAGGAGGGCCACCATGGGACTAGAATGGTGATTTCATGAAATCAATCTTTTGTCCTTACATCTTTTCCCCTTTAGAGAGCCAAGTGCAATATCAGACCTGGGCTTTAGGAGAAGATCAATGAAAAAAAAAAAAAAAAACTTCCAGTGGAAACATTCATGCTGAATAGCAGAGATTACAAGAAATCTATAAAACTAGGTATTTCTTCTTATAGAGTTCTACTCCATAGCTAATATAAGCAAATCTTAACACTTTTATTGACATGTAAATTATATACAACAAAGTACCCATTTAAAAAATACAATGCAATATTTTTTCCTGTAGTCACAGAGTTGTGTAACCATCACCACAACCTGAGCTGGGAATATTTTCTTCACTTTAAGAAGGAACTCTATGTTTACTGTCCTTCGCTCCCTAACCTCACTCACCAAACTTCAGCTCTAGACAGCTACGCATCTTCTTCCTGATGCCACAGATACTGTGAACATTGCTTATAAACAGGATTATGTGATCCTTTGTAATTAGCTTCTTTCCCTTAGCATACTCTCTGCAAGTTGCGTGTGTTCAGCATGAGCAGTATCCCACTGCCATATGAATACAGCATGTTTTGTTCAGCCATTCATTAGTGGATGAGTAACTGTGTTGTTTCCACCTTGGGAACATTACGAAGTGTTGCTACAAACATCTGTGTGCATTTTTTTGTGGGCACATATGCTTTCTCTGTCTTTCACTTATGCCTTGGTGGAGGGGGAGTTGCTATGTCATATAGGAACTTTTTATTGGTACTGGGGATTAAACCCAGGACCTTCCCACTGAGCCACATCCCCAGCACCCTCATACACATAGAGAGACTTGTTTTTAGAAAAGTAATTTTTCTTTTTCGTGAGTTTTGATTTTATTAGTACATGTGTTTAGTACATAATGATTATGTTCACTGTGGGGCATTGATGTGTGTATGTAACACCCCTCAATCCTCTTTACCCCTCCGACCCCAGACTTTTTTTTTTTTTTTTTAATTTTTGAGACAGGGGTTCCCTAAGTTGTCCAGGGAGAATGCAAACTTGGATTCTCTTGCCTTAGTCTCTTAGAATGCTGGGATCACAGGCCTGCACCATTACTCCCACTTTGTGTGAGAATTTTATATTAACCTTTAGAGCAACTATAAGACTAGTTTCTAAAACAGCTGTACCATTTTATATTTTCATAACAACAAACAAGTGTTCAATTCCATATGTTTGCCAACATTTCTAATTTTATTCATTTATTTTTATTTTTTTGGTACTGGGAATGGAACTCAGGACCTTGTGCTTGCCAGGCAGGCATTATGCCACTGAGCTATATCCCTGGCCCATTTTTTTTTTTCCTTATAGTTATCCAAGTATACACGAAGTAGTATCTCCTTGTGGCTTTAATTTGGATATCCTTGATGGCTGATGATATTCTGCCTTTTAGCAGGAACTTACTATTTCTATATCTTCTTTGGAGAAATATCTGTTCCCTACAATCTATTACTAATAAAATAGGTAAAAAATGCCATTTCATAATCTTGGGATTTCAATTGAATGTAAGTAGATAACCAGGAGATGAAGTCTTTAAAATATGAAAGACATTAGTTCCTTCTTGATTAAGAACTGCCCCATGTAAAATAGGAGGAGTCAAGTCACAGCAGTGGAAGTAAGGGATTTCAGTGTATTCTTTCACCCTTTCAGCAAGTATCATGTTTGTGGAAACGTAAAAATAAGGTTTCTTGTGGGAACCAGTTGACCTCTGACCCATAGATAAGCAGTTTTGAGATTGCCCGGAAAGGAGGAGATGCCAGGAGGGCCAGAACATTATCTCCTGTCCCTTGGAAGAAAGAACACCTGGTGTTGACACAGAGTACCCTCCTCTCCCCTTGCCCATGAGTGGAAAACCTCCGCATTCCTACACACTCTACATCATAGGGACCCAATAAATGTAAAGAACAAAATGAATTAACCAATGCTATCTGCTTCTGTAATGACGCTTGCTGCCCCCCCCTTCTTTGTAGTTTTTCAAGTTAAAAAGCCAGAGTTAACCTGGCTCGGGGCTCTCTGTTCCTGCGAGCTCAGTGAGCCCCATGCATGCTTGGTGAATAAAATCCCCTTGCTTTTTGCATGAGAGAACGTCTCTTGGAGTCTTCCCTCACGCGGCGAGTGTCTCTGACCCTTACAATGTTCATAATTTATGGCTGTGAAAAGATTAGTTGAATGTGGGGGAAATGAGGTGCCTTTCCAGGGAAGAAACACATGCAGGTTATGGATGATGGATCTGCCTTAATTTAGATTCTGGTTCTAGTGTGTGCTACTTGTAGGACTTATTTCTATACCACAATTTCAAAATCTGCACATTGGGCTAACTACCTCCCAGGGTAGTTCGGGGGCCTTTGCTAATGCTCTTTGCAGTATGCCTACATACAATAGACTTTTAATGTGTGATTTGTGGCCCCTTTTAATACTGTTCCTAAATTCCACACAAACAGTGCACATGGAAACAGCAAGAGCAACATAAAACACAAGCCCTGTTTCTCCCAACACTGAAAAAGAGAAAACAATACAGGCTAGAAGGAACCAGCTCAGCAGTAAGGAGTCCTACTTCTGTAGATCCCAGAAAAAGATCCATCCACAGAGAAGGCAGTTTAAACCACAGCGGGCTGGCCTGTGTTTGAAGGCACATTGTGAAAGCTGTAAGTTCTGCATGTGGAAAGAAAACTGTCACTTCTTAATGATTTTCCTGACGTTTCTTTATGCAGTAAAGCTGTATTTTGTGTGCAAAGAAATCTAACACAAAGTTAACAATGGCAAAGGCAATCTTGTGTTGAAAATCCCTCTTACAGCTGATTCGGTTTGACTAAAGAGGTTTCTAGTCCCTGAAACCTTGTTTTAGACAAATCAGTAGAAATGGTATCAGGATCTTATCTAGCTTGAGCTTTATGGCTAAGACATTTCTATTTCCTATAGCTTTATTCAGTATACTGGAGGAGAGACTTTTATAAATGTGTTTCTTTTACCCAAGAAACTTTAACAACCCAAGAACAAAGTTTGAGGATGTACCTGCACTACTTGTTATAATGTTAAATATAGGGTATCCTTTACACACTTTTTTTGGAGACAGGGTCTGATTTTTTTTTTTATTCCTAGTTGCTGAGGCTGGCCTTGAACATTGGAGATCTTCCTGTCTCAGCCTCCCAAATGCTGGGATTATAGGTGTGTACCACCACGCCTAGCTTCTGATATGCTTATTTTATAAATAATACGTTCACATACAACTCAGCCTTTCCTTCCTGCTTTCAGAGGTGGTACATATCATGCTATCCTTTCAATCCTTCAAAATAAATAGGTCAAAATGTTACGGTTCAATAAATTTTCATCTGGTATTGCTTTCCATACATCTGTGTTTTTGAACCTGACTTAAGAAAATGTTCCTACAAATTTATATTGGGAAAAGCTTTTATGATATTTGCTAGCTCAAGTGAAAAATATTAAAGTAACATAAATTTTGTATTTTACCATAATGTAGAAACAATAATTGTGAATTACATTAAAAACCAATGCTAGCAATGTCCTTCACTTATTGGAACTCCAGGGCCTGGAGATTTAGCTCAGTGGCACAGCGCCTGCCTGGCAAGAACAAGGTCGTGAGTTCGATTCCCGGTACCAGAAAAAGAAAAAAAATACTTATTGGAACTCCAGTTTTATTTAAGAACTCCTAATAAATACATTTTTCTTTAACTTGGCAAAATTGTATTAATAAATGCATTTTGGTCTCTATAACAGATTTATGGGAAAAAAAATTGTGTTTTGAAGAGTATTTACTTATATTCCTCCTTGAGTTTTTATTTAGGAAAGGAAAGAGGGTAAATTTCCTATTCTGAACCCATCACTACATAATTACTTTAAATTTAATAGTCTGATATTGAGTTTCTGATAGTGCAACCAATAGCTACCTGTAGTAAGCTGTCACTAGTAAGGCTGACAAACTGATTTTGAATTTATTTAAATTTAATTAGCTGGCATACATGGCATCTACTGTAGTGGGCAGCACTGATATAGAAGACACGTTTTTTATGATTATATATCATTTGAAGTTATGTTCAAAATCACAGATGCATTGGCTAACTGAATGATTCTATCACCGTCTGCAACACTGACAACATTAAAACTGGCAGTCAGTTGTCTTAGTACTTTTCTCATTGCCCAGCCAAAATACCCAACACCCAAAGGTAAAGGGGGACAGGTTTATTTAGTTCACAGTTTGTAGAGGTTTCAGGTCATAATTGGTTGGCTCCAATGCAGGATGGCACATGGCAGAGGGGCAGCAGTTTACGGTGGTAGAAGACAGCAAAAGCAACAAGCAAGAGGGGACAGTCCCATTTCTGTCGCTTATATTGTATGCAGGCTACCCACACTAGTACTCACACCCTTAATCCCAGCATTGGACCATGGGTCAGTCACAAACTCCAGATTTAGCTACCTCTGAAAAGCCCACCCCCATAATGGCATGAGGCGTTGGGGGGACATCCAGACACAAGCAGTAATATCAACTACTAGTGCCCACATACTTGGATAAATAAATACATCACCTCATTTTCAATAGATTTTTTTTTGCAATATGAATCATCAGAAAGCAGACAAAAATATACTTAGCTCATTTTAATTCATTAATCCTTTAGGAAGCATTTACTGAATGCTCAGATTATGACACCCAAAGATGGAGAAAAATGCAAAAGGATCCTGTTCTCATTGATTTTACCTTTCTTCAGTGTTTGCTTTGTGCCAGGCACTCTGAGAATATTCTTTACTCTGAAGGAGACAGTCCAGAAGGGTAGAGTCCCCAAATTAGGGGAATTAAGAATACCATAGTACTGTAGTATTATAGCAGAACAATTACAGAAAATCTGACTCCATAAAAGACTAGGAAAGGTTTCTTGCACAGAACTGAATTTTGACAATTGAGAGGAACTAGTGAGTGTCTCTCTTGGGTGGAGAAAGGACTTGTTTGAATTAAGACACTGGAATGAATCAGAATGGAGTTATCAGAAAGCTAACTAGTTTGGATCAGTGATCTGAGGAATACAAAGTTGTAAAAGAAGATAAAGCAAGGCTGACACACCGTACCTATTGTCTCAAGTGTTTATTGTTATGCTGAAGGTTACAGGAAAGAACTGAACGATTTTAGGAAACAAAATAAAGTTTGGATTGACATTCAAGAAAGATCTATCTGAAGACTAATTATAGGGGAAAATGCAGGAAACCAGGTGGAAAACATTTCCATGGTTCTGAGTAATCCATACACGAAATCTTCATGGGGTCTAAAAGAGAATGGCTTTACATTTCTGTAATTATGGCAATCAGCAACTCTACCAGACAAAAACCATTGATAAAAGAAAACAATCACCAACTTCACCTACTAACAACTTAGTCAACAGCCAGTAATTTAAACAAAAAGTAGTTCACTTCTTAGGAAGTCCACTTGCAAAACATGTCCTTTTGCTGAGGCTACGGACTTGAAAATACATATAAAATAACACTATTGCCTTAACAAGATAGATTTTCAGCAGATGTATGCTAATAAGAAAAGACACACACTTGTAAAGTCAGAAATATTGGTATGTGTAAGGGGGAAGGTCTCACTGGCAATGACCTTGCCTTCCCTCACCATCGGATCTCTAATAGGAAGTCTAGTACCTGGCATAGCACTATGTACTCAATAAACATTCATTAATATTTATGAATACCATCCATGAATGAGTGCATCATAAAACCAAGACAGAAGAATTAATGGATGATCTGGATGAATAATTTACCACAGTAAGCCCCAGAGGCCCCAGTACATTATGACCCAAGAGGATGACTGCTGTTCACAGAGCATCCCTAGGTTAGTTCACGTTGAACACTCAGCCACTGCATCAGACTTGACCCTACGACGTTTATCCACAGCAAAGCCGACTTTCTGGTAAATGTCCAATAAAAAGAAGCAAAAACTCTAAATCCCCTTTCTTAAGGAACATCGTCATTACATTCCTACATAATTAACATTTTATCATTTAGGACAAAGATAAATCACACACAACCAGGGTCTATGAAGAGTGATACTTATGCCTGATTGCATATCAGAATCTATTGCTTATGAAAATCAAAGATTCCTGGGTCTATCCCCAGAGATTCGGATTCTAGTTAATATAGGGTGTTGGTATGTACTAAGAATTTCTTTTTTTTTTAAACATTTTTTTTAATTTTAAAGAGAATAAAAAATAAGAAAAAAACATTAGAAACAACACAGAATTTCAAAACAAGATGATAGGAAATCAACCATGGTTGTTGTATTGCATATTGTTATCTTCAAAGCAGTTGTTCAGGTTACCAAATATAAGCATGTAAAATTGGTTCAAAAATTAAGCATTAACTGTTCTTCTCAATAAATGAATAGAAGTTAGTGGTACAATTACCTTCACTATTCTGTGTGTATATTATGTATTATTTTAAAATACCATTGCACATACCTGCTATACCAGCACTTGGGAGGCTGAGGCAGAAGGATCACACGTTCCAACCCAGTTTAGGCAAATTAGCAAGACCTTCTCTCAGAAAAAAAATGGAAGTTGGGGTTGTATCTCAGTGCAAAGGCAGTGGGTTCACTGGGTTCAGTACTCAGTACTGCACTGGTTAATTAATTTTCAATCCCAGCCATAAATGAACATTAGAAATATGTAAATGTTCAAAACGCAGTCTGTTTGCTCAGGTAGAAGGTAAAACTTACACGTGAATTGCTTGCTGTGGGCAAAGCCTACCCAGACTCTCCCGCCCAGTGGCCTCCTCCTAAATGCTGGCAAGAAGCCCCAGCATGTCAAAACCAGCTTGTGAGGCTGGCTGCATAGGTGCTGCCTTTCACATTTGCTAATAATTGTTTTTAGAGGGAGGTTTGGGATCTTGCTGGGAAAAGCAAGACCTCTTTCTCCCTAAATCCACTCAGCTCTTCATTCTCTAATTAGGGGCTTCTCAAACTGTTCTGGTTAAATGTGCCAACAGTGAGAACAAAAGGCCTCTCCCTGATACTTAAGCCTCTCTCTTTTTCCCTTCTTTACTTAACTCTGGGAGAAGAGCATCACTTTTTTCCAAACTCCGTGCTGCAAATACTAAGGCCATTTTTTGCAGGCTGTTCCCCACGGCCTCTCTAAGCACGAGAGGGGAAGAGACTGGATTCTGCCCCAGCAGCTGGCAATCTCTTTGAATATTTTGGGAACAAAATCTAACTATAGCCAGGATGTGGACTACCTGAAGTGCACAGAACTGCAGTTATTGTCATAGGTGTCTTTGTTGTTCCTTCCTCAGTCACAGGCGAGGGGATTTATCAAGGTGCAACATTGTCAGTTTTATCATTGTGGACACACACCGGTCTGAACCAGATAGTTCTGAACATATACCCTATACCTTCTTTAAAACAAGAAAGAAAATACCCAAACTTTTCCATTTGTGAAAAAGGGACAGTTGAATTGTGCATTCTGCCTCAATGTACTTCAATTTTATTTATTTATTTATTTATTTATTTATTTATTTATTTATTTATTTAGATTTCTGAGGCATGGTCTTGCTATGCAGTTCAGGCTGGCCTTGAACTTACTATGTAGGCCAGGCTGGGCTGGAACTGGGAGGGATCCTTCTGCCTCAGCCTCCCACGTGCATGGGCCACCATGCCTCGCTACTCAAGAAACTTAACTTTTAAAATTAAAATAAAACCATCACGAGGTATAGGAAAACCTTCAGCAGTGCTAGCAAATGTTCCTGGGATAAATGAAATGTAGAAGAATGTTCTTAACAATACAGCAACCCAGATGCAATGCCCACCAACAGGAAGGTGAATACATCAGTCACATTCACACAAAAGAATGGAAAGGAAAGTGTCACAACTGTACATGGATGGTTGTCACAAACACACTGAGTCAAAGCAGCCAGAATAAAAACCTTATATTGGACGCTTTCTTGCCCAAAATAGGGCGAAGTAATAATCTAAGATGTAACAACTTAGGGCTTTGGTTACTTCTGAGGAAAAAAGAAGGGATAGTTTTGGGGGAAGACTCAGGGGCTTTTGGATTAAGGTCCAGAGGAGGTGCGAGTTGCACAGGTGTGTTCACTTGTGATGTTTAACTGTGCATTTGTGATCGATGTACTGTTCAGCATATTATATTTTAACACAAACTTTAGACAACTGCTTTAAAGCTCATTTATTTCAAGTAGCCATTTAATTGCATTAGCCTTGAATCAATGCCGGGGTATTTTTTTAAAAACGAGAGAGACAGACAATAGACAACTTATATAAATGACACACCTGCCATAACTTTAAAACAAATGTCGTCCAATAAATCTAATCAGCAAGGGTTTCTGTTGACCATAGAAAACATTCAACAATGCTAAACAGAACATACATGTATGTATATGTGTATATATATCTCCATAAAATTCAAAATTGAGCAGTTGTTTTCACCGGTACAAGGGAAACGAAAGTAGGATTTCTTCAGGAAAAAAGTCACATCGATGGACTGTTCACTTCCTTTGCTTCTGTAAGCTGCTTTCTGCACATTCTTTGGTCAGGTAAACAGTGTACTGGAGGATAATTAATGAAAATCAAGCTCAGTAGTAACCTTTTCCAACTGTGTAAGTGAGGATTGCCGAGCCACTAGAATATGGGATCCTGAGCCCTTAAGGACATGGAGATTTATTTTATTAATTTAATTTATTAATTTAAATATGAATTCAAATTGTCACATTTGCCTGGTTGTTGCACTGTCAGAGAGGGTAAATATTTTTATTTTTTATTTTTTAATTTTTGACATAAGTTTTCATACATTTCAGGCTGGCCTTGAACTTGTGATGGTCCTCCTGCCTCAGCCTCCTGTGCTGGGATTCCAGGTGTGCGCCACCACGCTGGGCTGGGCAGCACAGTCCCACCTTCTCTCCTAAGGTCTCTGAACTGATGACATTATTGAAATACCTAGAGTCAAACAGTGACTCCTGGGAAGATTTCAGGGAAGCTGAAGAAGGCAGTGTAGTTTATTGGCTTGTGCAGTTAGAAGGAAACGGATTTCTTAGGAAAGCTTGATAAAGAGTTATGAAATCTCAAAGTCTTTAGGAATATTAAATAGGTCTACAGCAAAGAAAATAACTTTAAAAAATTAAACTTATTCCAACTAGCAAACTTTAAATAAAACTACAATGAAGAAGAGAAAGAATGGCTAAAAACAACAGAGCAACAGACCAGGCCAGCTCCGACTAAAATGTAGTTAAGTAACTAGCCACCCTTTGATCTTAGTTTAGGAAACACCTGTGACTGACTTGTTAGTTATACCCAGGTGTCAGGCATTTGCACAGCCAAAACATCTTCTTCGGTATGCAAGAAGAGACTGTTTAAATATTTCCCTTGATAGATTATGTCTTGACCTACGAGAAACTGCAATTTTATGACATTTTATTTGTTATTCGCAGAATCAGTCATTTACAACAAGGTCACCCAGACACGACACAGGAACTCATGCCCATTCCTGTGGGGCAGCTGATGCATCCCGACGTACCTACCCTCAGCGTTCCTTGCTCACCTCCCAAATACTTTAGAGTACAAAGGCCTTAATAGGACAGTGACCTTTCCAACCACTGTTACGATTTCTGGGGAAGTGCTATGATTCACATGCTATCTAATAGTGAGATTGATGTTCCAACTCTGTTTGAAGGATTACAGCTATAAAGTCAGTGGAAGAGTTTCTTGTAAATGTTTTTGCTTGCTGAAAACCACCATTTTCCCTTCAAAAAGCAGAAATATCCTGAACTTTCCATTGAAAAACATTAGCTTCAGACACACATACACACACACACACACACACACACACACACACAGAGGAATAAACATAAAACCAAATCTAGATTAGTTAAAAAACTTATTCTTTATCTCTGAGACTGTCCTACATCTCTCCTTTTTCTCCCATTAGTATTTGTAAAATTAAGCTGTATCTTAGAATCAATATGGAAAAGAAACTCACCAAATTCCAAGTAGAGAAGTCAGTTTGACAAATTATCATTGCCCAACCACATTATAACTGTATTGTAGCTATGCTAGAGTACTAGAATATATCTAGCTCATCAAAATTGTCACCTCAATTTAATTACTTCCATTGGTAGCAAAGCAATTACTTTAATTTCAACTTCCATTTGGATTCCTAATCTTTTAATGTCTTTAAGAAGATTACACTGTGGAGCAGTTTTGAAATGTAAAGTTATTCCTTGTGCAGAAATCTAAATATCATTCACCAGCCAGTGTAACTACATGTAGTAAAAACTTCCAAATTTGCCCTAAATTGAATACTTCTGGTGTCCTTTTATATTTTGAAAATTTCTTTATTTTTCTTTTCTTTCTTTCTTTCTTTTTTTTTTTTTTTTTTTTTTGAGACAGCATCTCACTGTGTAATTCAGGCTGGCCTTGAACTCAGGATGTGGCAGGGGATAGCCTCAAACTGACAGTGATCCTCCTGCTTCAGGCTCCCAAGTGCTGGGATTACAGACATGTGCCAACACACTTGGCTGGTATCCTTTTAAAAGAGGAGACGAGACATAGAAACATGAAGGGCAGACTCTGTGTTTGGAGGCAAAATTAAGTGATGAATTCATATGCAAGGAAATGTCAAGGATTCTTGTCTGTTATCAGAAACTGACAGAGGCCTGGAATAGATCCTTTTCTAGAGACTTTGAGGGAGCATGCCCTTACAGCATCTTGACCTTAAACTTTTAGGTTTCAGAACCTTGAGAGAATCTCTTTCAGCTTTAAACTGCCCAATTTGTGTTCACTTGTTATAGCTGTTCTGGGAAGCTAATACAATCACCAGGAAGGCAATAGCCATTCAACTGTCATCTGACAATAACTGTGGAATCTGCATGATGGGTCATTCACAGGCCAAGTGAAAATATGTAGCAACTTAGACTCATTTACCTGTTTCTCACTTCAGAATGAGAAAAAATGTGTACATTTGTATATTATACAGCATAATTTAGCATGAGTAGATGTTCCCTGATTACACTTCTGAACATATACAATAGAAAGGAAGTAAATTATTCTACACAAAAATATCTCTGAATGCAATACAGAATAATGACCAAATAAACAGGTAAAAAGATAAGAAATCTAAACAAACACTACCTGCACAGAACACTAATTTGGTAGTAAGATAAGGGAAGAAAGGGAAAAAAATTCTGTTGTTTTAAGTCATCTAGTGGAAACTGTTTTGTTATAGCAGCCGAGTTAGCTAATACATGATGAGATGATATTTAGTCATTTAATATGGGTGGGGAGGAAAAGAATATGCAGAATACAAGCCCAATTTTTAACAACTGAGATGGTAAAAATCTTGTAGATAAAATTAAAAACACATACATATTTTATATTGTACCCTGAAAATAATATGTCTCGATATACAGTATTATTTTGAAAATATACGGAAGAAATTCTAAAGAGTCCTTTAGTTAGTTTAGGAACAGAGTAAGATTAAGAAATATAACTAGGGCTGGGGATATAGCTCAGTGGCACAGTGCCTGCCTGGTAAACGCAATGCCCTGAGTTCAATTTCTGGTACCAGAAAATAAATAAATAAATAAATAAAACTAATAGCTCTTAAGGTCTATTGAGGTGTGCAAATAACATGTTAGGATCATTTGAGGAGATATTGTGATTCTTTTTGAAATTACTCTAATCGTCAAGTTTCTTCTAAAACACACACCAAAAATTCACCTGTTTGGGTGAAATTTTAATGACTTATACTAATTACAGGAATGATGATCCTCACGCTTTTTTAATGGCTTACTACAAACTAAGCTCCAGCTAGAACATTCACATACATTTCTGTATTTCACCCTCATCATACCATCACAAGGTACAAGTATCTGTTTTGCCATTGCAAGGACTGGAGGACTAAAAGGTTGAGGAATTCTGTTTTAGTTAATTTTCTCACTGCTGAGACAAGATACTTGGTGTGCAAAGTTAAAGAGGAAGGGTTTATTTAGCTCACAGTTTGCAGAGGTTTCAGTTTATAGTTGGCTGGCTCCAAGGCAAAGTGGCATGGCAGAGGGGACTCACAGAGCAAGTAGAAAGAAGGCAGCAAGCACCAAGCAACAAGCTACAAGCAACAAGCAATGACCCCCTTTCTAGCCCTTGTATTTTAAGCAGGCTCCCCACCCCTAGGGCAGGTGGCACTCACCCAGGTTGGCAGCCTTAATCCTAGTACTGCACCATGAATCAAACCCAGTTTCACATCCTTATCCCAGAAGCACACACCTTACATCCAGCTACCTCCAAAAAGCCCCACCTGTGATGGTATGATACTTGGAGGTCCAAGTACAAGCTGTAACAAATTTGAACTTGAAAAAGAAAAGAATTTGATCTTGGATACTTTCTTGTGTATCTATGCACGTTAACATCTATGTACTATGCATTTTGAAATAATTTTAAATTTGCAAAAGAGTTGCAAAAGTAATACATATACTTCACATATATGCTTTATCCAGTTATCTCTAATGGTAACATGTAACATTCCCATGTTACAATTTTCAATCAAGGAAACTAACATTGATGAATACTGCCAATATATAAGAATTTTCCTCCATTAATGTTCTTCTCTTTTTCAGGAATCACTCTAGAATCTCACATCGCATTCAGTTGTCAAGTTGCCTTGATCTCTTCCTATGTGTGATAATTCTGCAGCATGTTTTATCTTTTTTGACTGTGACATTGTTGAAGAAAGCTAATCAATTATATTGTAAATGCCTCTTAATTTAGCATTGTCTAATGTTTTCTTTCAACTTGGCTCCATTAAATGCATTTTTTTGCAAAAATATTATAGAAATGATGTTATGTCAGTGTATCATATCAGGAGTTACATGATGTTGATATTTTTTACTATTGTGATTTTAATTTTAACATTTTCAGAAGTTAGTATCTGCTAGTTTTCTATTGTAAAGGTATTAAGAAATGTCTTTTGATGGAGAGATATTTGAGACCATAAAAATATCTTTTTCTTGAACCTGGATCTCACTGTGTAATTCAGGCTTGCTTTGAATTCAATATGTAGCCAATGTTGGCCTCAAGTTCACACTGATTCTCTTACACAGCCTCTCAAGTGCTCTAGAAGATACCTTTATCTTTGCTGGATGTGGTGGTACACACCTGTATTCCCAGTGCATGGGAGGCTGAGGCAGGAAGATTGCTTCAAGTTTGAGGCCAGCCTAGATTTCATAAAAGTAAGAAAATGAAACAAAATATCTATGTATATCTATCTGTCTATCTATTTATCTACCTATCGATACAAAATAGTATCTATCTATTTTACCCAGTAGTCTTAGTATCTATTGCTGAGTCTAATCAGTAATAAGTATTGCTGTGATTTGTCAAATTGTAATTTTATTTCTATCATTCCTTTTACATTTATTAGTGAGAATTACACGCAAAAGCAGACCTTTCCTTTTTGTCCTACTCATAATTTAGAGAAGTATTTGTTGATATTTGTTGATATCAGGATAGATTCATTGAGCCAGGCATGGTAGTGCATGCCTGCCATCCCAGGATGGCGGAGATAGGAGGATTGCCTCATGTGGGAGGCCAGCTTGGGGAATGTAGTGATTTCAAGGCCATCCTGATCTACTTGGCAATATCTTATTTCAAAAAGCAACAAAAATAAAGAAATAGGTTCATTCATATTTACTATAATTATGGGTATTTATTTATTTATTTATGTCCAAGATTTGGTCATTGACAACCCCTTTGATCCTTTCTCCAGTGATCCCTGTTCTTTTTCTTGAAGGACAGGGAGAATAATACTGAGAAAGCGAGATCTGGGTGCTAAGTATGTTCACTGTTAGAACAGTATATTTGAAGAAACGAAAATAAAAATCTTACCCTTTGTTTTTTTAATCTTCAGGGCTAATGGTCAAAGAAGTGACAACATGCACAGATAGCATCCATCTGATGTAACTTTTGGTTGAATACGGTGACCACATCTGTGTGCCGGTCATAAAGGCTTGAAACACTGGGCATTCTGCTCCTGCCACTTGGCTTGTTTAAACAAATCATGGTGTCTGGTCCTTGCTCACAGATCATTTCTATGGAGTGAGAATAACACCCTGTATGTTGACAAAAATACACTCAAGTCCTAGACTATAACGAGTGGTACAAAAACTGGCAAAGAGACTAATTCTCATCACTCTATGTAGCTCCCAATTCAGCTCTGAGTCAGAAGACAGAATGCCAATTTAGACTCATTAACCTTCCTGACTTACTTCCTTCAGCAGAGCATAAATAAGTTTGACTCCGAGTTGAAGTTTCCTGTGCCAGATTTCAGCTCCAGCTCACTAGCTGTAGGCACAATGCTCTTCTTTTCCAATAGCTACAGGCAGAAAAATGGCAGCAGATTTGAAATTTAAATGACCTCAGGCAATGTGTTGACCTAAATTTTTTGTCAGTGATTTAAGAGGCATTCAATGGCTTTAGGCAGGAACAAAAAAGAGAGGGAGAACTCTCCCCATGAATAATCTCAAGCAACTTTAGTGCCAGATTTTGTCTGCAGGCTCCTGCACATAACTCGGTAATATTTTCATCTCGAGAAAATCAACAGGACCTCTGCACTGTGAACATAATATCAAACTCAAAATAGCATTGAAGGCGGGGGCCCTAGGCCCTGAGGCAGGTCCCTGACCCACTCTACAACTGTGGATTCCACACATCACTTGGGAGCTGGTTTGGTAATGTTTCCCCTCCACATGGGACAGCGGAAGTGCCAGCCAAACCGTGGACCTGTTTCTGGACAAGGTAAGAGTGTGGAATAGAAAATTCAACATGACCAACCGGAGGAAGAGTCACATCACAGAAGCTGAGGAAAGATCCACTGAGAAGGAATGAACTGGAGGATCCACTATGGCTGAATAGAGGAAGAGCTACACGGTAGAGAGTCAGAGAACATCAACAAGAAACACAGAGAAGAGGGGAAAAGGTGGTGGAGCAGTGAGTTCCAGCAGCTCAGCTTCTCTAAGACAAGGTGTCTGAAGAGTGGAGTTGGAGAGAGTGGACAGAACACCAGTCCTGATTCCTGAGCGGCCTTCCAGTGGTAACAGGGGAGAGTCTCTGTGTTACAAGCAGCCCAGGATAAAGCTACCACGGTGCAGGTATGAACCAGGAAGACATTGTAAGAAAGTGCTGGGAGTTTGAACTTCAAACCCAGAGCAGCTCCCCTGATGGCTTCATATTTCCAAGGTCCCACAGTTGATGAGGGAAAGATGGTCACTGCAGACTATCTTTGCAGTTGGAGAGCAGGCTGGGGTGGGTCCTTCTGAAAGGCAGGGAGTGGTGATCACAGACCCAGGACCTGCCATCAGGCACCAGATTCAGCCTGAGCTCTCCAGGATCGGAGGCTCATATTGGTGTCGTGTTCCCACTGCTATAGGGAGACCGCACACAGAGCCTTATGGTATGTTATTTCTCAACTAACCACCGAAACAGATCAGCCTGCTACTGCTATAGTGGAATTGATCACATAGAATAATCCTGACTCAGTGGACAGTTTAGTGCCATTGAACTTGTCTGCCAAATCCACCATCACACCCCGGGAAAGGGAGAGCAAGAGTTCCTAACCCAAGAACTTGGACTGGATCAGACTGCAAAAATGCCTACAATGTGGCAGAAAGAGGTCCTAAGCCTGAGTTAGCTCCAGTTCTTCAGTGGAGGGGTTACAGCAGTAATTGGGGTGTGAACACCCAGACTATCTAGCAAAGGAGCTACTTGGGAGTCACATATGCAATGGTTCATTCAATATCTAATCTGCATTCTCATCTGACATCTTTTTTATTTTTTAAATTATTATTATAATTATTATTTTGGTCTTTTTGAGATAGGATTTCACTATACAGTGCAGGCTGGCTTGAACTCACTTTGTAGCCCAGGCTGGCCTCATACTCACTGCAATCCTCCTGCCTCAGCCTCTTGAGTGCCAGGTTGACAGGCTTGTGCCACCATGCCCAGCTCCAACAGACATCTTACTGGTTTATGCATGTATCTTGAGCTACTTAGGAACATGGGGTTATGTTCTTTCATGTTTCACGTGTATGCTGGGTAGTTACTTTTATATACCCATGTTTTCATTTGCTCTAATGTAACAGATGTCTGATTCTGCTGGTGTACATGGAAGTAATTCTTGTGGCAAAACATAGGGACACTGTCCAAACCACTTAAAGTACATAACAGAAGGAGTAAATACTAGAACTGGACATATAAAGCTGAAAATTGTTCACAGGGAGGCAACATCCTACTAAAAAGGTCCATATAACCACATACCCTCTCACATCTCTATTCTTTAAGCTGTAGTAACCACCCCCCCAAAAAAAAGGAGAAAGAGAGGGAGACACATATAATTAAAATATCTGTATCTATACAGATATATAGATATTTAAACAAATAAATACAGATTCAGTAAGGAGAATAGGGAAACAAGAAAATAGAAGCTCAGATTCCCTGATACAGGTATGAAAGACTGATCAAACAATTAAACACTGTTCCTTTCAAGAAACCAATAGAAATTAATAGTACCATTATCTTAGCTATCTTGTATGTGTGTGTATATATATATTTCCCTTTC
>NW_004955425.1:6802353-6803554 GCF_000276665.1 Chinchilla lanigera | reverse complement strand
TTTTTTTTGGTTTTTCTCCGGTACCGGGAACCGAACTCACGACCTTGCGCTTGCCAGGCAGGCGCTTTGCCGCTGAGCTAAATCCCCAGCCCCTGAACTGCATATAATAAGAGTAAAAGTAACAATCTTTTAAAGATTCAGCCAAGGAACCATAAACTCTGTGGCTGATGCAATGATAGCCCTCACCCACCTACCCTGCGGGTAAGTTTATGACATGCAGCATGGTCCTGGCACAGCACTGAGTGAGCGGATCTTCACTTCATATAGTGAATCATTCTGCCATACAGCTTCTTTGAGGAAGAATAAAAGGCAATGTGTCCACTGTGCTGCTATTAAGTTGAGCATAACAGAACAGGAAAAAGGCCACTTGCTTACACCAAATGTGTCACAACTATTAATTCACTGTTGCTTTCAAACCACTAGAGAATCTTAAAAAGGAGTCCTTTCAATTCACTTCCCAGCTGGTGTCATCTGCTTCTGATGTATGTTTGCTTATCTTCTTTCATATGTCAAAATCCATCAAGCCCTCAGTTCTCAGTGTTGGGTTTGGGTAGGAGAAGCTAAATATATATCTATGTTTACCATTATCTACATTTAAGCAGCAGAGATTGTGCCCTGAAATGGCTGTTAGGAAAGGTGAGTTAGGGCTTGAGCAACAAGATGTCACCATACCTTTCCCACAGAGAATAAAATCTTACTACTCTATGGTAAATAAAATAGGAGAGCTCCATTTGTTAATTAATGAAAGTCCTTTAATTTTTCTGTCTTCTAAAACTATTGAGCATTTAACTTCAGGCAAAGTTGTTATTTTTTAAAGCAATAAATGTGCTTTTACAATGATTACCAGTTCTCAGGACATTATTCTCCTTTGTGTTGTTTTACTCACGTATACATACACTGCAAACCGATTCATAAATGCTTCTCTACTTCTATTTATCTCTCAATCAACAAACAAATTTACTTTCCAAAACATAAATTCTGGGAGCCAAGTGTGGTGGTGCAGGCCTGTAATCCCAGCACTCAGGAGCCTGAGACAGGAGTTTCATCTCATGTTTGAGGCCAGCACACCATGGGCCACCTAGTGAGTTCAAGACCAGCTTGAACTACATAGTGAGACCCTGATTCTCTCTCTTGGTCTCTGTCTCTCTCTCTGTCTCTCTCTCTGTCTCTCTCTCTCTCTCTCTCTCTCTCTCTATATATA
>NW_004955425.1:6691311-6802253 GCF_000276665.1 Chinchilla lanigera | reverse complement strand
ATTCCTTGAGGTCAAAGACACTATTCTTTATACTTTGACAATTGCTGCATATTTGAGATTAGTATAATACACTTTACAGAACAGACATTAAAATGGTGCACAAAATTTTAAAACAAAATAATTCCGGGAGTATAGCTCAGCAGCATAAGCATTTGCCTGGCAAGCCTGAGGTCATGAGTTCAATTCCCAGTACCAAAAAAAAAAAAGTAATGAAGACAGGAAAAAAGGAGAAAAGAGTAAGCATAAAAAGGAAGAAAGAAAAATTGTTCAAATGATACATTCTAAATATCACATTCCCTTCTTATTCTGGGCATAAAAAGTTCATTTAGACACACACAATTAGATAGAGAAGAGAATTCTGGAGACAGGAACAGTACAATATGTTTGCTCTAAACAAAGTTTTGGCTATGCCTGAATGTTTTTTGATCATATCATCTTTAAGTTAGATTCAGATGATTAGTCAAGAAAATAAGATCAGACTTATGTGTCCCACAATGTGCTAAAATAAAATAAAAATAAATCAAAGCTTAAATGGTAAACCTCAACACTCTGCTGGGAGATTATCTAGGTAAAATTCTTGAAGACAGACATAGGCAGGGCCTTTCTGAACAGAACCCCTGTTACACAAGCAATAGCATCAAGAATCAAAAAATGGAATTATATCAAGTTTAGAAGCTTCTGAAAAGCAAAGGAAGCAACAAACAGAGCCTACAGAATGGAAAATAAATTTGCCAGCTACTCCTCAGAAAGACGATTAGTATCTAAAACATATAAGGAACTCAAAAAATTAGACACCCCCAAATAAAAGACCAAATCAACAAATGGAAAGGTGAAATGAATAGACTCTTTTCACAAAAAGTACAAATGGGTAATAAGTATATGAAAAAATGCTCAAGATTTTTAGCTACTATGAAAATGCAAATCAAAACTACAATGAGATTTCATCTCATCCCAGTTAGAATGGCTATCATTCAGAATACAAACTACAAATACGGGTGAGGATGCCAGGTGAAGAAAGAACCCTCCTATACTGTTGATTGGGATATAAATTAGTACAGCCACAGTGGAAATCATTGTGGAGATTCCTTAAAAAATAAAATAGAGCTATCTTTTGATTCAGCTGTACTATTTCTCATTATATTCCTGAAAGAATTAAAATCAGATTACCATGCAGATACCTGCATGTTTATTGAAGCATAATTCAGAACAGCCTCGATGTGTAAACAGACTAGTTGCCCACCAACAGATGAATGGATGAGAAGGATTTGGCATATACACAGTATAATACTATTCAGCCATAAAGAAGAATGAAATCATGTCATTAGCAGGAACACAGATAGAACTGGAGATCATGTTAAGCTAAATAAGCCAGTTTCATAAAGACAAATATCACATGGTTTCTCTCATATCTGGAATCTAAAAAATAGAGAAAGGAAAATAGAGATGAAAATGAAAATAGAAGGAAGACTGTGAGTGAAAAGAAAGGGAATGGGGGAAAGGGAGGGAAGATGGAGGTGGGAGGTGGAAATGATCAATGACTATTACATGCACACGCAAATGTGCCCAAACGAATGCCACTGTTCTCTATAACTAATATGTACTTAGCTAAAAAGAAAAACTATTTTAAAAGTCCAGAGATCAGAAGCATTAGGATTCTCTGATAAAGCCGAATAATCTAACCTTAATTAAACTCTTGCCTGATTAAACATCACTCATTCTCTCAAAGGAAGGAAGGTATTACTTTCTTCATTTTAAAATTAAAGAATTCTGTTCAGAAAGTTTAAATACGTACAGAGTCAGGATTCAAATCAGGTCAGTCTGTCTCCAATGCGTATTCCAGTTGTTTGAAATCAACACTCACTTACAAAGCCCTTTTGTACTGCACCCACTTTCAAAGAGAGTATCTCCTTAACCTTAGGTTTCTAGAACTATCGAAAATTAGATCACAACAGTGCCAGGCTTGTACTAACAATGCAATTCAGCAGTCATGAAAATGCTTTAAATCCAGTAGCTGGCAATGGAATAGGTGAACAACGGGAGTGCATTTATTTATTTATTTATTTTAAAGAGTAAAAGAAGTATAACATAGTAATAGGGGGATTTACCGAATTACAGACAAAGTGTTAGGATATTATCAATGGTTATTTTACCTATTGGTATCTTCAAGATAGTTTCTCAGGAAAATGAATAGACAAATAATAGTGAGTTACAGACAAAAATGGTAGGAAATTATCAATGGTTGTTGTACTATACTTTGGTTTCTCCAAAGTGGTTTCTAGGGAAAACAAATAGAGCTATACATGAGTGATCAATTAAATAATCATTGACTATTCTTAATGGTTGTTGAAAACACATAGCAATAAACATACATCCATTTATGAAATAGCATAGCAACAATATAAACATTAAAGAGTTATGGACAGATTGGAAGAAAATTATCAATGGCTGCTGTAATACATGTTGGTATCTTCAAAGTGGTTTCTCAGGAAAACAAAGACATGCAAGAAAAATCTAACAGCCTAAGGGTTGTGAAAAATAGCGGATTACCTCCTCATCAGTGACTCCTTTCACTGAGGTGTGACAGCTGTAAGTAAGGGCAGGATTGAAAAGAAGGACCAAGAGACTAGCACCAGTGTTCAGCAATAGGCTGTTTACTTTTTCCTCTATAGTCATGATTATGTGGGGCTCCTCCTTGGAGATAACAGTCTGGCCAGAGGGAGAAGGCAGAGTATGCCCTGAGCCCCTTGATTCCTGTTGGACAAGCTGGTAGGAGGGGTCTGAGCTCTGGGGCCTTCGCTTCAGAGGGCAGTTCGACCTCTAGTGATCACCTTTACAGTAAGAGCATGGCCCAGGGGGCTTCTTAGGGCAGTACCTCTTGAGGTGGTCTGACTTTTGACAGTGGTAGCAGATGAATGTACTTGACAAGTTCTTCTTGGGGCGCTGAGAATCAGACTTAGGGTCTGTTTCTCTTAGTGTTGCAACAAAGGCAGCTGTTTTTTCTCGGTCTCTTTGTTTTCTCTCCTTGGCCTCCTCCTTGTCACAGCTATAAAATACTGAGGGGGCAATTCTTACTAACATCTCAAGTGAGCTATCTGGGGCAAAAGCCATTTTTTGTAGCTTTTTTTCTACTATTTGGGGCTGACTGAGTAATAAACTTATCTTTAAGAATAGTTTGTCCCTCTACTGACCTGGGATCCAGGGAAGTATGCTTTATCAATGCCTCTTGTCTAAGAAAGCAGATGGGTGTTCTCTCCAGCCTCCCAGCACATTGGGACCCCGCAACCACTTAGTGTCCTCTCCCCAACTGCCAACACAGGCGGCAGGAACATGTGGATGAAGTCCTAGGCCCGCTAGTCAGTCTTAGCACCATCAGGTGCGAAGTGTCCCAGGCAGGTAACCTAGACACGTACCTTCTCCACGAAGGCAGTTCAGAATCTGAATATTGGGCACCCATGTAATCTATGAAGTCTCGGTGCAGACCTCTCCGGAGCTCCACTCGCTCCTCCACTGCAGCCTGTACAGTTAGGGGAAGAATGGCCTCCAGGGGGTCTCTCAGGTATTGCGCAAGATCCTCCCGGCACCTGCGCAGCTGGGGACCTCCTGGGTGGGTGTCTCGGCATGCCTGTCTCCCAGGCGTAGGCACGGCCTCCAGGGCCGGTGCCTGCAGCCTATCTGCCTCCTGGGCACTGGCGTGGCTGGCGGGTGGGAACCCCATTTATTTCTGAGAGACTAAACATTTTCCTCTATTCCTGAGTGCTTCAGCTGGGTAGCAAGTGATCAACTGTCAATGCTAGGACAGTGTTTTCAAGGAAAGGATTCCCTGCAAGAACACACTGATTACTTTTTGAAAGAAAATATTTTTGTTTTGAAAATTTATCTCTACAAATCAATTCATTGATGGGATAAGCAATGGAAAGAAAAGTGATTAATTTGATTTATTCTCCTTAAGAATGCTGTAGTTTCAGTTTTCTCAATACTGAGGATGCCTTGTCAAAATTATGTATTTGTAAAATGAGTAAAATGAACTCCGCAGTGGTCCTGAAATTATTCTGCTTTAATTTCATAATTTACTCTAATTAAAAAACAAGGAAATATAAATTTTGTCCCAGGAAAATGAACTCACTAGATAACATATCTCAAAAACAGAAGTAACAACTATTCTCTGTATTTAAATTTACCAAAATTAGGCAAGCAAAACTAAAGAAAGACAAAGGCTCATCTGAGCAACTTACAAAAAAGAAGTTAATAAAGCTGGCTCTTATTTGTTTTATTAAAGAATCATTGAGATGGAATTTTCAAACCCTTATTATAAAAGTTATACATTTCAAACTGTAATTCTCATCTTTGGACATATTTCTAATCTTCCTTTGGAACACTGATCTGATAACTAACAAAATATCTAATAACTCTGTTCTTACAGTTTAGTCCTAGGTTTTATCTAGACAGAGATAATCTCAAAAAGTTAACATAAAATTGAACAAAAGGAATACAGCTTTTTCTCAGATACTTCCATCTTCTCTGTGGAGGAATGGACAAAATTAAGGTATGGGATGAAACCTATATGGGAAAATGTGAGAACAGGAAACAGTTCTTTTGACATTCATGCCAGCGTTTTCGATTCCTCCTGTTCATTCATTCTCACATCAAAGTCTGGCCATCTCATCATGCCAAAACTGATTCTATGCCTGCTCTCCCACTCAACCTCCATTTTCCAACTTCACTGCAATCTTTGTGGCTCAGTATTCACCACTGCACACCTCTCCTATTTTAGTAAGTCCTTCTTGTTAAAATTTATCACCTACAACCCAATCCGAACACGTCAGTCCTCTGCTGAGAAAACATCTGATATTGCCCAAGTCCCGCACATTAAAAATCACACTTCTGAGTAGAGGCTACAAAAATCTTTCACAAGCCAGACCCAATTTACTCTTCTAGCTCTAGTCCCAATACTCCACAAAACACATTGTACACTTATTGCCCTAGTAGACTCACTAACCCCATAGAAATTCTACGTCTATACCTTTGAACCTGCTATTCCTTTGTGCGGAATGTTCTTCTCCATTTTTAGCTCCCATCTTTAAAGGCTCAATTAAAGCTTCTGCAACTCTGAAATTTCTTTTCATTATCCAGTCAGAACATATGCCCTTTTCCATTGGTTCCTATTGTACTTTGCTCTTTTATTCATGATTGCATTTTTATAACCTGATTATATAACAGCTGTGTACAAGTTTCCCCAAAAGTAAAGTGGGTTCGGAAGCAGTTTTTAAAGCTGCATTTCTCCCAAGGTCGAGCACACTAACTTGTGCACAGTATATATTCCTCATATGCTTAAGGACAAGACTATTAAACCACAGTAAGGATGAGTCCTATACCATTTTTCTTGTCACATCACGTAATATGTAATATTCTGTGGGTGTTTATTGTCCCTAAAGGACAGAACTTACATATGTAAAATTACTTAAAAGGTTTGCTTTTTATTTCTATTTTCTCCTTGAGAAAAACTTCCTCTAAAACCGGAAATCATTTTCACCTGATACATAATTAGCAGGTTGCTTTTGTTTTTAATCTACACAAATGGACAATAGAGTAGAATAACCAGTATTAAGTGGTCAACTTTTAATTCTTTTAAAAGTACAGGTAAAATAGGGATGTCACTGAAATAACTGGTTAATTTCATCAAAGTAACTTAAGGGAAAGCAGTTATTTTGGGGTCAACTATAGACAGAGGAATGATTGTTGCATTGCATTCACACATTCATTTTGCTATCCATCCCTATGGTATTTATTTAGTGCCAACTAGATTCTAAGTACTAACCTGGATAAGGAAATGCAAGGTTGAGTATGTGCTTCCATATACCTAGGATTTTCTTTATACATGCATGCACTCAGTTTGATAAATTAACCAAACATCTTTTTGGAAATCCTTTCTAACAACAAAATCTCAGTTCATGGAATAAAATGGTTTCATCTGAATCTTAATATGTAACTGATGTTCCAATTCAAATCACTTATGTTTTTTAAAATACAAATAAAAACAGAAGACTATATCACCAGCAAGAGTGAGTAAATAACATTTGCAATAGTAATGGGAGATGTTCTTATAATTAAATAAGTACTCTGCAATTGCAGAAGTCATAAAGCATTTCAAGAACTGCACACCTCTCTTTGCAGGCCCTGTCAGCCATAGCATGCATCACTAAGCAGGGCCACTGGCAGAAAGCTGTTCAATTAAGCAGCTTAAGACGGATCATTTTTCACCTTTACCTCTGAATCTACATTAATACTTTTCAATAATAAAATTTCAGAAGTGTTCCAAATGTGTTCCAAAATTTCTGTGTGATCGAGATTATCATTATCTGAACTTGATTATCAAAGTAGGAGGATGAATGTGGGAGGAAATTGGCAACATTCACTATAAAACCTTCATGCCAGGTTGAAAATCCTGTAACTATTGCTTGGGTGACGTAATTTTTTTTTAATATACCATGACAAATTTCCATCTGTGATGTCATCCCATTGCTGTGTCCCAGAGTAATCTAAATTCAGGGCATGGCCTTTTATTGTCTTCTTAACTTTTTCACATTCAAGTTATTTTTTACCCCTTTCCTGCACTGCTCAATCATGAGGATTAGTTCTAACCCTCCTCTTCAGACTTCCTCTGTCATTTGTCACTGCTGTCTTCTTGATTCTAGAAATCATTTCCATTACTCATTTTTTTTCAACATTTGAGAACTTCTATTTCTCTTCTGTGATTGTTTTCAGAGACTGTATTATTTAGAAAAGCGTATCTCAAGCTTTAATGAGCATATGAATCATCTGGAGACCTTATTAAGGTGCCTGTTCCTCTTCTGTATGCCTGGACAGAGGTCCAGGATGATGCATTCTAGCAGTGCAGTGATGATGATGGTAATGATGCTGATGTACGGATCGTACAGTGAGTAGCTGGACTTTAGTCATGCACTCCTCACTACAATAGCTCCTGCACACATGCCGGTACCGCACACTGGAAATATAGCTAGTCCTATTTGTTTTATGCTGTATATCCAAAATACACACAAAATACACCTAAGGTCAAAGATACAGTAGGAAAACATAGATGTAAAATATTTCATTAATATTTTTAAATTGATTACACATTGATGATATTTCAATATGCTGGAATAAGTAAAACATAAAACTGCACATGTTCATTTTTACCTTTTAAATATACATGAGAGAGAACTTAATTACAGAAGTGTCTTTTTTTTTTGGTTTTTCTCCGGTACCGGGAACCGAACTCACGACCTTGAGCTTGCCAGGCAGGCGCTTTGCCGCTGAGCTAAATCCCCAGCCCCGAGAAAGAACTTAATTAAACTGGGATTTTACACTTTATTTCTACTGGTCAGTGGGAGACATGCAGCATACTAATAAGACTTAGGAATCAGGGCCACTCATATAACTGGCAACTTCCAAGTTATATGAGTTTGTGTTAGAATAGAGCAAAGTTTGCATTTGTGACTTTGCACTATTTTTTTCAAACAAGACATTCCAAATCCAAAAGTTAAAAGCTTCACAGAACTTGACTTTGCCTTGTTGACTACGTAGGAGAAAATTCAGTGCCAGAGCTTCAACTGTTGCTACTGTGCAGAGACAACTGTACTTATACCCCTAAATTTTCCCTGCCTTTTGGTCTCACATTTCTGAGTCATCACATCTTCAAAGCCCTTTATTTTCCCTGAAAGCACTTATTTGTGGTAGGTTAATAATCTCCTGGATATTTTCTCATGCTGTTCTCCCAGCCAGATGTCTCGGCTTTTCCAGGTCTATAGAAATCCTACGTATTCTCTGAAAGAAATCTCTGGACTCACGTCTGAAATGCATCTGACTCTTCCATACCATAGTGATTACTCACTCTAGCACATCTCAGTGAACTGTCACCCCCTGTACTGTTTTAGGGAATACTGTCATTTTAAAGTATATCTAAGCTTATTCTACCCTAGACCCCTATCCTCCCTTTTTATAGGAGTCTCTCAAATAAATTATTCAGCAGCAGCCTTAACTAACAAGCAACCTTATCCCATGTATTACTAAGGATTTTGATTTAAGGGAAAACCAAATCAAATGCAAACTGGACAGGCTGTATCACACATGTAGTGAATTCTCTGGTGATCTCATTGTGAGAAAAATTATGTAATGTTTTATGCATTTGTTGAAGCATATGTGCAACATGGTAGAGTTACCTGTTTGAGATGTTGAACTTCATTCTCTATGGTTGGAGCTTCTGCCCAGTTTCAGCTAAATCATGACCTGTCCTGTGCTAACAGCAGCTCTCTGCAGCACTGGTTGTGTCCTTCTGGTACTCAGGCTGTGTCATCTTTCCCATATTTTGGAAAGTCATATGTATTGTGCAGCAGATACTGTTCCCATGATCTGCTCATCACCAGTAGTGCACATAACAAACATCCCCAGATTTCCCCACTGTAATAGGAGCTCTGTGATTGTCTTGTTCTTCATTATCCTCAGCAACATTTTTAATGAGTGAGTGTTAAAAGGGGAGCCTCAATACTTCAACTAGTGGCCTCTAGCTCTACTTCTCACTTGTTTTGTATTATGAGAAAATCACTTTTTGTGTCATTGTGTCTTCCAAGAGCTCGATTACCCATTTCATTATTCCTCACTATCTGCTATAATTAACTGACTTTCCAAGCCATAATCTGTCTCTTTTTTTTGTTTGTTTTTTTTTTGTTTTTTTTTAGACAGGTTCTCACTATGTAGCTCAGGGTGGCCTTGAATTCACAGTGATCCTCCTCAGCCACTCAAGTGCTGGGATTACAGGCCACCACCCCCAGTGCTAAACCATAATCATTACAGCATTTTTATTTCACTTTTTCTTCCTTAATAAATAGTAGGCTAAGAAAGGTTGTGTTATAATTTGCTTACATTTTAGTCTGAAACAGTGTATTATAGTTAAGATCATTGGTATCAAATGGCCCAGTTAAAATACTGACTTACTGTGCCATCTCATAACTGACTGAGGATGAATACTTAATCATTTTGAAGCATCATTTTTTGCACCTATAAACTCGGTGCAAAACCAAAATTACCTCATAGGAATTTTTTTGTGTGAATGTTAGGTGGTACACAGAAAATGTCCAGCAGAATGTCTGACATATAATAAGCCTTTGGTAGATGTTTTGGCTTTATATAGTAATAAAGGCACCAAGCAGAATCCTTGAATATAAAAGTTTAATAATTTATAGATCAACCAGCCTAGATTTTTAATTTTAGAATACACTGATAAACTGGTTTCTATTATCAATTCATTAGGTTCGTACTATATCTGAATTGTATGCTACCCATTTTTTATGGCTTGTATCTAGATGTTCCCCAAAGCCTCATGTGGTCATAGGTGGGGAGTTTCCAAGGTGGCTGGATTACAGTATGTGGACATGGATTAAGGGTGCAATTCTAGGATTGATGCTGTGTATAATGGAAGCCTCACGCTAGGTGTTGGTAGCATCAACCAATAGTTTTGCTGCCTGGATGGAATATTAAAGAAGAGAAGGAAAGCAGGCTTGCTGCTGCTGCTGCTTGCTTCTTTCTGCCTACTCTGCCATGCCATGTAGTGTTTTTCCTCTGTGATGGCCCTCTGCCATGTGACCCTACCTTGGTGCCAGCTGACTATGGACTAAAACCTCTGCCAACTGTTAGCTGAAATAAATCTTTACTCCTTTAACTTTGCATGTCAGGTATTTTGCCTCAGAAATGAGAAAAGAAATCAAGATACCATTTATATGGCATGATACACATGAATTGGATATCTTATCTATGTAATCAAAACTATTTTCACAGAAAATCCAACTGAAAAAATGTATACCTCGAGGTATAGTGGCAAATGCCTGTAATCCTAGCTACTCAGAAGGTTGAGGGAGGAGAATCCAAGCTTAGGCAACTTAGTTAGACCATTTCTCAAGATAAAAAAGGCCTGGAACAAAGTTTAGTGATAGAATGCTTGCTGAACATGCAAATCACTCTGGATTCAATTTGCATTACTGGAAGGGGGAAAAATGTATTTCTATAATATATATTGTCAAAACTGGTTCTCTGAGCTATTTTTAATGTTTTCTTAACATTTTTCCTAAAGAGATAATGAAAATTATGAAAATTAGCAAAACAAGAATAAAATTTTGTAAATGGATACTACATCCAGAACTTGGTTTACTAGAAATGTGCCTTGGAATGTAGAACATTTGGAGAAGAAGATGCTGCTAACTACAGCTGATCATTAGCTAGAGCAAGGGATGTTGTGTATTTTATACACCTATGCCCTAGAACAAGAAGCCATCAGTATGACTTAAACTTAGGGGTTTTTTCCTGGTAAATAAATCTTCAAAAGAGCCTGAGTGTATTTACATACGTAAAAGGCCAGGAGATAGCAGGGAAAAAGAGGCACTGCAAATATCCTGTCATGGTATCACTGTATGAGAACCATAGATGAAAGAGCATCATAAAGATAAAAAGCAACACACACACACACACACACACACACACACACACACACACATCCTAACCTGCCATTAGTAAATACTGGAAAAATGCCTTTATATGGATCGGCACATTACAATTTTATTATAAAAGTGAGACTTAAAGGTAGCAAACAACCCATATGAAACATACACAAAACACATAAAAAAGAATCATATTGAGATTTAAACTGAGAAAATTCAAAAGTTTCTCGGTCTGTGGGCCCTGAGGAAGCCACTTGTGCTAATGGTTGATCTCTGACAGATTTGAATGCATGATGTAAAGAAAATAAGAGGAATAGCTTCCCCAGGAACTAATCTTTCTGATGTACTTCAGTCCCATTTGTCCTGCTCCCTGAGATGTCTTCTAATTGAGAGAAGTCAAATCTGGCTTCTAGAAGAAGTGGCACCTGGCAGATCTGGCAGAAGATGGCAGAAAAACACACATTTTCAGCGGTGCCTTAAAAGAGATTATTCTCACATCTTTTCCAGTTACACAATTCACATGCTAGATTTTCTGGAGGAAAAGACACAATGTGTTCCTTTTACTTAGAGAAACATGGAATGTCAAGAGTGAGCCATGAAAGGTCAAGATGAAGAATAACGAGAATAGTTGGGAATCAGGGAGAATACCTGATTTTGTCTTCTCAAACTGCTCTAATCAGTTACTTCTCTTGTTTTAGCTCAAGCTAACTTTAGAAGATGAGGGAAAAGAGTGAAACAATGATAGAGGATATAGTAAGAGACATCAGTAGGGAACTGTAGATAATGTTGAGACCATAGACTAAAAGCCTGGTTCCACTGTGACTAGTTGTGTGACCTAGTCATGATCGCTCTTTTGAAGTTGCACAGAGTCCCAAAAAAAGAACACCGTAAGTTTCCTTGAAGGAAAAGGTTTGTGCCACTCTTAATTTAGACTGCTTTTGTGCTTTTTATTTTTCTTTTCTGCAAGGAAAGCAGGTTACCTTGTGTTCCTGCAATTAAGGAGAAAGAAAATTGAGTTCTCAGTCTTATTTCTAGTTTCACATCGCCTAGCACTAAGCTGCCGCTGGTTGCCATGAAACTCTATCTCACCGTTGAACCCTCATATCTAGAAAATGGATCAAACATTTAGTCTATAGATTTCTATTTTATCTAATATTTGGCACTTGTGAAGTTTTCTTTTTCCTTTAGATGGTTTATCTTTTCCCAACCTTTACAGGGCAGTATATTTATCAGGCCAGAAGCCACTGCTGCAGTTGTTCTCTTAGAAGCTCTAAGATGATAATTTTTCTGTCCTGTGGTGTCTTGTCACGTTAGCTCCTCCTGTTCCAGCAGTTGAAAAGGACCTCTGTGAAATTCTCTCCCTATCTTAGAATAGTAAAAGTTCAAGTTAATTTGGCCTAACTCAAAATCAGGATTTGCTATCACTCTTATGGAGAACTCCCTTAGCCAATCAATGTGAGGTGCTTTTAGCCAGTGATTGCTGTTCTCCTTTATTATCTCAAAAAATAATGAACAAAACTTTTAAAGGACAGAGATTGAGAACACACTGATCTTTGTTAAAACCAGTACTGATTAAATTGAAAGAGATCTTAAGGTTCAGTTGTTTCAAAGTTATTTTTTTAAATAAAGTGATATTTTTGTTGATGATGACAATAATATTATTAACGATACAGTAATGTAAGTAATTATTTTGCACCAGTTATAGTGATAAGTGATTAGTACATAGATTTCCACTTTATTATTAACTGATATACACGTGGGCATTATTATTAATATCATCGTATGTTTCTTTTACAAAATTTTCTACTCATTTTTCACAACTTTTGACTCTACAAAACAGTTTGAAAATAATCACAGATAAAATTGGAACCTCATTTTACATTAGCAATCAAGTTACAGTGCAAATAAGACTTCACACAAAACACAGCCTACTGACTACTTTTATAAAGAATGTTTATTGGACATGTCACACCAGTTATTCAATATATTGCGTAAGGCTACTTTCTCTCTGTAACAGTAGGGTCCAGTGAGTTGACTCTATTTGCCTGGATAGCCTAAAACATATAAAATGGTTCTGCATGTAAAATCTTTCCAAACTTCTGGGAACTATTGTAGAAATATATCCTTTTGTGGTTAATACTCTCAGGTAGTATTTAAACATAAACTGTAAGATTTTTTTAATGATATATTTTTATTGTAAGTAGATGATGTGAGTGCACATTTCAAACAAACATTTCATCTATGGTTGCAATGTTTCTTGTACTTGCAAATGTTACCTCAAAGTAAATTCCTCATTTCTCCCTTTTAAAACATTTAATAGATGAGCCAGACATGGTGATCAACCAACACTCAGGACACTGAGGCAGGAGGACTACCACCTGTTCAAGGCCAGTCTGGGCTATACAGTGTGTTCAAGACCAGCCTTCACTATATAGCAAGACCCTGTCTCAAAACACCCACACAACCAAAAACATTTTAATAAACGTTTTAGAAGAAAAAGGGAAAAAGTAGTATAGAAAAATCTCCCTATACCCCATGTCTAATATCTCCTATTAACATCTTACATATTGTAGTATATTGATTACAATGTACCAACACTAATATGATAATATTAACTAATTTCTGTGCTTTATTCAAATTATGTGTCTTTTCTGTTCCAGAATCTCTTCTAGGATAGCACTTTCATCTAATTAGGTCTCCTTAGCTGTCACTTGGCTGTTACAGTTTCTCAGACCTTTCTCATTTTTTATGATCATGACAGTTGTGAGAATCTCCTTTTGCCTACTGTATAGAATATTCCTCCTTTGGAATTTGCCTGGTATTTTCTAATGATTAGACTGGACTTATGGGTTTGAGCAAGGAAGATAGAAAGGTAAAAATCCATTTTCATCACATCATATCAGCATCCACATGACTTATTATTGTTGATATTGACCTTGATCATTTAGGTGAAGCAGTGTTTACCAGGTTTCTTCACTGAAAAGTCAATGCCCTTCCGATGCTTCATATTGGATTCTTCAGAAAGAATGCACTAGCCCAGGAATCACTTGAAGAGCAAGTGGTTTTGCCCCACCTCCTTGAGGATAAAGTATGCACACAGATTATTTAGGATGCTGTACAGAGATTTGTCTCTTCTTCATTACTTACTTATTTTAATTATTTATAGTAATATGGATTTGTGGATATTTATCTAAATATTAGGTTATAATCTATTTATTTTTGTAGTTCACATTGCCCTGACAATGGCCAATAGGAGCTCTTTCAGTTGCTTCTTTTTAATAAACTGCCACCACTTTTTTTGGCACTGCTTTACTTCTCTGTAGTACAGTACAAGTTGTTTGAAGTTAATTTCATGGGTCTCCTAACTCAGTCCAACCACCATTTCTCCAAGGAGGTTCATTTCCTTCGAATAGAGAATAGCTTTAGAAAAACAAGATTTTGGAGGTATGCACTTATTGCTATTGATGTTTTTTTGCTTCTAAAACTTCTTAGCTAATAGAGCTAGGAATTATACACTGTAAACCTTGTATATAAACTTATCCATAAGCATATCTATGGAAATCATTTATATCTACATTAGGTACATATGACTTCACACTCATCTATTACCACTCAGATCACAATGAAGAATTTGGCTTCTACCACCTGCCATCTAGTCACTTAACACTTCAACCCCAGCATACATGTCTAGCACTCAGTTAAGCCATAGCCTCTGTCTTTTTCTTTTTTTTAATATTATCTACTTGTTGAAGAAAACAAGATTTCTCTTTCCAGTCTTTACCTATTGAAATGATCTGTGCCATTCCACATGAAGTTTAAATTTGATTCTTGTACATGAAGGCCATTGACTTGCACACCTTTCATTTAATCTTTCCTTTATAGTTGGAAGATTTATTCTGCCATTTTCTTATTCTTAGAAGGTTTTACCCATCTAGCCACAGTAATGCAAAAGAGAACTTTCTTTAAAACTATGGGAGAAAAGAGAATGGGACTGATTTTCCCAAAATGATGATATCCTCTTCCACCAGTCACATCAGATCTTTGAAAAACAGGTGAAAGCATAGAAACAGCCATAAATGGCCTGTTTGCCTCAGCAGAGTTAAGTCAAACCAGTTCCCCTTTTACCCTCCTTGTGACTGTGAAGTGATTGGAAGGAAAGTGCTAGTATTTCATTTATCATCTTTCTTAATGTTTTCCTTTTGTATCAAAGGAAGCTTAATGGTGTTGAAATACTATATCAAACAGGTCTGCTCTAAATATAACACACTGAGCTTTAAAGAATTTCATAAACACAAGTCACTGACGTCATCTTGATAATTTTGTCCTGTACATTAAATTTTTAAAATCTGCTCAAAAATCACAGTAGTTTTAGCAATACAAGAATCTCCAAAGAATTATAGAAAGAATGGCCTACAATTAAACATCACGTTTGTTTTGAAGGATCACCTATTTTGTACTGTTTGCTAGATTTAGAGATTACATGCCTACCATGAGTATGTTTTAAATACAAACTCTTGTGCCTTCTCATATTTATGGAAGAAAACCATTAGGCAATGTTCCCATGCCAGCATCCTTCCCATTGCTTAAGACTTCCCCATTCCCCTCTTCATCTGTCAAGTTTCACCCATTCTTTAGGATCCAGGTTGGGCCACTCCCTTCTAGGAATGCTCCTGACTATCTCAGACCACTGACGTCTCCTTCTAAGAAATGTATAGCTTCTTATACTCTATTGTGTTAAATACCAGGACAGTTTGCATAGATCAATTCATATTAGACAACTGGAGTTTTATGACATAACTTAAATCTCTAAGCGATGGAACAGTGTCATACTTCACTTCTGCATAACACTCCTCATCTTGACAATCCCACAGAAAGCATTCACACCGAAAGACAAATATCTGAGATACTTAACAGTTTGGTGTGATGAAGTGGAGTTTGTATCATATAATGCTTTAAGAGCTTAAGTACTTTGAGGGCCTTGTGGCAAGCCAGAGAGTTCTTCCTGGGAGAACTGTAGCTAGTAAAAGTACTAATAATTTATTGGCTAATAGTGCCATGAGCTAAGAGTGAGCTCTCTAAATTTCCCTCTGTCAATTCTCCTACACCTAACCCACTCTCACACTGCTATTTAATCATTTGTTCTTACTTCTTTTTGACAATCTCTTCCTGTGTGGTACTTTGGCAACACAAGAGCAGGAGAGAAGGAACATACAAGCTTTTTAAAAGTAAGATAGATTTGGAGAAAAATAAGATTTTTATATCTAGACAGGTAGGAAAATATCTCCAGGGAGAAAGAAAACTGGAGCTTTTCCCTGCTAGCATTTCAAGGAGACTCTGTTTTCTAAAGCTTTAAAATAAAGTTGAGATTGCCAGGAATTGAGAGAACCACTCCCTGTAGAAATCGATGGTGAAAAGCGGTAGCCAGCTTCTGGTTCAATTTAACTTTCCTCTCTGTGCTTTAGTTAGAATTCACCTTTTTCACTGGTTATGCTTACAAAGGAAGAATAAGTTAAATAACCTCCCTCCCTGAACAGCACCATCTTTACGGTAGTATTTTAGGCTCGATTCAAACCAGGTTTGAATCTAAGACAGGATGCTGCAAGATTCATAACATGTTGGTTAGGCTACTTTTCACGTCACCTAGGACATAGGGTCTAGAGGGAGCATTTGTCATTTTGTGCTTATCCTATATCCATTCTGTCTTCCTCAGACTGCTGGGACTGCTCTTAGGATTCGATTGTAATAGTTTTTGGGTAAATGGGATTGTAGCAATCCAGGTGACTATCTTCTACACTGGATGGCAGAGGAACCGGATCCTTCTCTGCCAAAAGAGATAGAGAATAGAGACAGTGATAGGAAATGAGCAAACAAAGTAGACTGGACCAAAAGAGATACTGTCTTCTCCATAAAATCGTTATTCAGCAATTCAAAGAGGAAAGAAACCTTTGGATATAATTTAGTGTACTTGTATCAACAGGATAATATCTGCTAATACACAGACTCATATTTCTTGCTTCCAAGGAGCTCGTGTTTTCTTATGATTCCAATTCATTCCCAAACCTTGTCTCCTAACCTGCCGCCTATTCTATCATTCATTTCCACTTCCTTCCTCTTTCTAAGTTAATTTCTTTATCTGTGATCATAAAACTTCTTTTGGGCCCTTTCCAATTCTTCCTTCTTGACAAATAATTTGCTTGCTTTTCACAGAATCCCAAAACCGTCAAGTCTTCAGACAATGAGAAGTAAAGTCCAATTCTCTGTGAAAAAAAGAAAAAGGGATTGCCCCTTTCGCTGGATTTCACCAGGGAGTCTCCAGTTTATTGCCTGTTGAAAACCAGTTTAGAAATTGGTTCCAATATTACCTGAATGTCATGCCTGAACATTTCTTCACAAACCACCTCTCAATGAATCAAAAATGTTCCACTCCATTAACTGCTTACAGGTATGCTGAGTGTTTGAGGAATGGGCCATAATTCTCAAGGTTAAAGAAAGGCACATTTGAATGTCTCTTTGGCCACAGAATGAAGAATCCTTATGGCACATTTCTAGCAAACTTTCTGCATGACTCCTGGGGCACAGAGACAATTTAATTCCTTTAAGCATTAAAATGGGTCCTCAAAGTTTGAAATTCTGCTTCTTAATTTCAAAGCATTTTGTTTAGCATTACTCTGCATGTAATGAACAATGTCATTGAAATTATTCCATGAACCACAAATTTCTAAGTGTCTGCTTATATTTCATCTGAAAACAAAATTATTTTTATCATGAGATTCACTTTTAATGCAATCATAGCAGAAGCAACTTCGCACAGCCCTTAAAAATATATACCGATCAGTAGACCGACTGATTAAACTAGAGCATGAGAAACGGGCAGAACTTGAACATAGACTTAAAGTGATGGAAGGGAAGGAGTAAATTGGTCTTCTCAAGTACAGGGAAAAATAGAGGTAAAACTTAAAGGGGAAAAATAACAGCAGGTAATACTGAGTGTTCAATATGTGTCCAGCTCTGCTCTAAATGCTTAAATACACAATCTACTTTTTAAAATTACTACAATTCTATGAAGTAGGAGTTATTATTAGCGCTATTTTACAAATGAGGAATTTGAGATGCAAAGTTCAGGTAAGCTAAGGCCACACAGTTAGAAATTGTGAAAACCAAGATTCACAGGCAGCTAGGCTTCACGGTCTCTGTTTTTGAACCTGCCCTATCCTATCCTACTGCTCCAGCTGGTACTAGAGTGCAGGTTGTGTGACAGTGAATGACAAAAATTAGACTGAAAAGCTCTGCTGTAGAAGACCTTGAGTATTGGGAGTAAGGAACATTAACAATACTCTGAAGTTCTAAGAGTGTCAGTCAGGGTTTGGGGCAGGGATAACATGATTAGAGTTATGCTTTAGGAAGAATCCAGCAGCGGTGTTGAGGGTGAATTGAAAAAAAGAACTGTTATGTACATAAATTAGGAGGCTATTATTATAGTTCAAACAGAAGCTGATAGTGTGAATTACATGCATTCTTTGATGAGAGAGAATCATTTCAGGGTAAAACACATTTGCGAAGCTCCTCCCATGTTCTAGGGACTGGAGATGCAAAGATGAGCTGTGTCTGTTCAGCTTTGTATATATCCTGCACATAAAGAAAAGCCTTCAGTACAAGATTTGGTGAATGAAGGGATGAGCATATATTGGAACAGCTTCAGAAGGCATGGCCAGTTGTGGTCAAAAGATATAAGCGTGGAGAGAAAAAATTTCCAGTTAGCATTAACAGCTGATATTCTTTGGGGGTTCATTGTCTATGGCATTAATTGGTTGACATTATTCCACAATTATACTGATATTTCTGACAGGAAAAAATCATATGAGCATATTTAATTCAATCTTATAAGAATCTTGGATTTCACAATGAAATCTGTGGGTGAAGAAATATTTTAAATTGGTTTGTAGTGATAAAGCCCTTGAATTTGAAATGGGCAGGGTAACCATTCTCCTTTTGTATATCTTAATATCAAGATTTTACCTATATTCTGTAATATTCATGATTTTATACCCTAATAGTTGAACGTATTCATATGTTTGTTAAAAAAAGAGTCATGAATTCAATCTTCCAAATCTCCACAGCACTTGAAAATTTAAAGGTAATTACAAATAGATTTAGTCAGTATTTACCTGCTCCTACTCACTTTTTGTCCAGTATCACTTGTCTTTTATAATAGGAATTTGATTTTGAAATCTTACTATCTCCTCAGTTGTTGTCTAGGAGTGAGGCTACTGGTATTTCCACTGAATGGTCTGAAATAATAAAAGCAACCTAATGCATGTACTTATTGTTTTCTTTCATAATAAGAGAATAAGGTAAAATGAGAACAAATAATACTTAACACACTTCTTCATGTTAACATTCAAAGAGGCAAGAACTTCAAAGTATTTTTTGTGAAAAATATTTCGCAATATTTTTCTTAAAAAATGAACCAAGAACAGGATTTTTATCATTAGGAACTACATTCTGTCATGGTCTACTGTGTTCATTTGAAACAAAGACTCCAATGTGCTGAATTATTTCCTGATATTTCTATATTATAATTCAGGATTGCAAATATTGTCTCAATACTGGAAATGTGGAAAGCAATTTAACCTGAGAAGTATCCTGTATTCAATGTTTAATAAGTATTCATTATATGACACATTTTGTTCTCCTTGAACCCATCTATTCCTGCTTAATTACATCTGCTACATAATCTTCTGCATGAACAGTATATATTGTCTGTCTTCCTATTTCCCTCTCCCCCAAGTACAGATTTCTATAAAACATGAATCAAGTGGAATTAGAAACTTGAGACTGAACAAAGTAAAGTTCTTCTAGGCTCACTGCCTAATTCCAATTAAGCCTGCCTTGATTTAGTTTAGATACTGGGCATGTAGCCCAGGACGTAATTTCACGGTTACAATAAATCATGTGCACCATCAGCAGTATCCTCTTCAAGCAAGACTTACATGCTTGTATAGAAATCTAACCAGTTATCCAAGATGGGAGGGAAAATACAGAAATTCTAAACTGTGCTAAAATAATTTCTTCACTAAATACTGAAAAGTTTACTTAAATCCTTTGTTTTGTTTTTAACAAGTAGATGTGCACCCAGTAGGAAAGTATTCATGGATACTATAGTGGCTCCCTAGTGCTTAAAATGTGTACAGAAATTTAGAAGAATAAATAGGAGAAACTAAAATGATAAAAGTACAAATATTAAAATTATTTAAATCTGAAAGTGACAGTGAAAAAGGATTGTCAACTTGACTCGTTGTGTAGAGGATTAGTAAAGCTCACTTCTGGGTGTGTTTGAGTATGTCATGGAGCTGTGACCTTGAGTACTACAGCTGGCTTCTCAATTGTTTTTTCTCTGGAGCTATTCTGCTCCCAGATGCCATGAAGTAGGCAATTTTGTTCTGCCTCATCCTTCTCACTTGATGGCCCTCCCCTTGGATCCAGCTGACTATGGACCGAACCCTCTGAAACTGTGAGTGAAAAGAAAACCTTACTTCATTTGAAAGTGTCAGAAATGGGAAAGTTGAGAATAAAGTGTTCCCAAACTTATTTGATTATAGGATTCTATATGATATTTATTGGTATTTCATGCAATATATGTTAGGAAATTCTATGATTGAAGTTTCAATTTAAAATTAGTCACTTTCAATTGTAGTGCATTGAAAAAATGAGGCAAAGATAACTTTTTCATAATTAGCAAAAAATTTTTGAATATTCCTTTTTTGTTGTTTTTTTTAAATACTCTTAAGAACTGAGACAAGCGCTTTCCTTAGACTTATCATTCTTAATTAGATGTATCAATGACTATGTAAATATTATCATTTTGATTCCAATTTACATGGAAAGGATATTGTGACTCTTATATACTGGATAGAATAATTCCAAGACACAGGATCGTGTCAACCAGCTCAGAATTTGGATGAGGTAAAAAGTAAAACAGTATGAGACAGCAAAGATTTCAATTTAACGTAAAGCAATAGGTTTTCCTAACATGATACAGGACTAAGTAGCAAATGTATTGCACAGAGTATAAGCCCCGATTCCAGAGGAGAGAGAAGGCATTGAGGGCTTGGTGGGTTTTCTTTTGAGAACTTTGTGTGAACCAGGACTAGGTTTTACACTGGTGGACAAAATTCCTGACTTTTAGAACTTGGTGGTCCATTCCAGCCTCAAAGAATAAAGAGGATTTAACCACAGCCAGATACTTGAGCAGCTTTAGACCTAAAGAACAGAGAGGATACTAGACCCTAACTCTAGCTGGGAAGTGAGACCTACCGAGTCTCGCAGGCTCCACACTAACAGGGTCCCTGCACTTGGTTTAATGCTTTGCTCTTGTCTTAGAAGTCTTATTAATTTTGAAACAAGGGGCCACCTGGTTTTGTTTTGCACAGGCAAATTATTTGGCAAATTATGTAGCAAGTTCTACCTGGTTACCCCTTCAGCTGGTTGTGGACAGACAGCTCTAATACATGGTTTGTTTTCCTTTACAGCAACATTTTTCAGACCAGTATGCTATGTTCTCCTTTGAATATACCCTAGATAAGAATTAATTTGCCTACAGAATAATAGTACAGGAAAGAATATTTTACTTATCATTGGAAAACAAATTTAATAAGCATGTTTCTTAGCAACTAAAGAATTCACCTTATACCAAGAATGATTATAAATATACTTTGGGGATGACTCAAGTGAAAAAAAAAGCTTGAAATCATTATGCTTAATTTAAATAAGATTGGTCATACAAAGAAGGTATCCAGAGTGCTTAATATATTAACAATAGATGTACTATCTAGTGATTATTTCTTTTCTTCATAGCAATGACTCATCACAGCTGCTTTTGCTCTGTACACAATGCAAGTGAATTAGTGGCTTCAAAAAAGAATGTAGCAGTTCCTATTTTCTGCCTCTCTTGTCTACTGAAACCTGAAATCTACATTTGAGTCCAAGAAAAGAGCAAAGATGGTGACAGAAGTGCAGAGCTGATCATCAATTCATATATTCATGCCCTACACTGTCTATAGACACTTAAGTATTCTTATTCTTGCTGTTAGATATAATTTACTGAAAATACAATGAGAAAATGTCTACTGAAATACTATCTCCTACATATAACATAGTCAGCTCCTAGAAATGCTCTATTTTATTTCTGTGTTCCACAAACTTTTTTTTTGAAAGAGGTGGTGACTAAAAACTAAAGTGACATACTTTTCTGTAATTGAATATTAAATGTCACTGACCAAAACTTTTATTGATAACACAGGTCACTTGGCAGCTTAAGGAAAATGTTCAAAGAAAAATATTTACAGGGCAAATTGACATTTTGAAACACTCTAGCTCCAGGAGCAAAAGATAATTAGAAGGGGGATAAAAATCTAGTGCCACCTGCCTTCTTTCTATTTGTAGAGATGCTGTGAAGATTAATGAGTATTCAGAGTTTTATGGAAAACAGGAAAATAAAAATTTATCATCATGGTGAAGCAAATGCAATATATGTACATATACATATATATATGTACTCTTTAAACACATTCTCATTATTTATTATGATTTTCCATCAATCCAGGTAATAAAGAATGCCATGTGATCCAGCATTACATCCTAAATGAATAGTCTATTGAAAACAATTCTGTTTCATTAAAATGTATAATTTTCTTTCAAATCTACTTGGGGCAATGGCAGGAGTTAGATATATGCATATCTCATCTTATCACCAATATTGTAAACTTTCTAAGTGTTAGTTTTATGTATGATTCATCTGGAATCCCCCAGAGTTCCTAGAATTGGACCTTGCTCAGAGAAGGCACTTGACAAATATTGATTGAATAATAAATGATAGACATAAGAGATTATATAGTTTTAAAATGGTCTTGGTAGACATTATAATATTACATATAAACATGTAACCAAAAATGGGATTTCCTGAAATATAATCTAAAAGGTAAAGTCATTTTTATTACAGAGAAGGAAAATTTCAATAACAAAGTGAAATATGGTTGAAAATAAGTCATGCACTAGAATGTAAGCATCAGATAAAAACAGACCCTACAGTGTGTCATTACAGCAAATAATATAAATTATCAAATAAAGTAGTTAAATCACCGCTGTGGTTTCATACAATGTTCCAAAATATTATGCAAAGCCATATTTAAAATGCTACAAAAGTTAAAGGTATCTTTTTAAATGGGTTAAACAAACTGTTGTCAATAAGTTCTTCCATCATCCTATCCCAGGTAAATTAAAAATTTATACGAAATGTTAGGATCACAGTGAGTTCTTGAAGTTGGTAAAATTATTACATTGAATTAGGAGTATAATACCATCAAGTAATGATAGTCATAGGATACTGATTTGTGAAAAATTAATGATTTTGATAGCTCAGCTCTTTTGCTTAGATGAGTAACTAGAGACACAGACATGTTAAAAGAAGGAGGCAGGTTCATTTAGCCATTATTAAGTTACTTGGGAGTATTCTTCCTTTCCTTTTTACAATCCTTCTTACCTTTTCTTATTCCTCAAAATACCTCAACTCTGTCTTTTGCATCTTTAATTGTTCCCTTTCTTTTGAATCAGACTTGTTACAACACCCACTTGTTCCAGTCTCTGCTGTTAGAAACAATTCCATTTTAACCATGACTCCATGGATTTTATTTCTTTTTTAATTTTAATTTTTGTTTTTATTTTTGTTTTTTTGTTTTTTCTCCGGTACCAGGAACTGAACTCCATCATCATCGACCTTGCGCTTGCCAGGCAGGCGCTTTGCTGCTGAGCTAAATCCCCAGCCCCGACTCCATGGATTTTATACTGTTCTTCCCAAATTCCCTATCTCCCATTATCTCCTCTATGCCTCCATTTCCTTATCTGTAAAATGGGAAGAACAACACTTAGGCCATAGGGTTGTTGGAAAGAGTGAATATATTAATATATAACAAGGGTTTAAAAATGCCAAGAACACAACCAAAGTTCAGTGAGTATTAGCTATGACTGTTGTCATCAGCAATCTCATGTTTATTTTTTCTAAGAATCTTTCTAAATTAAGTACATTCACTGAGAAAGCTTGCGGCCATTAAGAAATATGACAGAATGGCAAAGCAGGATACGAGACTCACAGCATAATAGAATAATAAAACTGACAATGTAATAACTACTAGGTAAGCTTTTGGCTTAAAAGCAAATGCAATGTTCACATTTTCTTCCCAGTAGGTAGCCTATGGAGGCTTAATGTTGCTAATGCCACTCTATGGATCCTAAATGGAGGGACTCATTGAAGCTAATTAGCACAGTACTCGGGGCTGGACTTGAGTGTTTCAGTGAATTAGGTGAAATGTTTCCTGTGTGTCTAGATAACTCCTCAGGAAGCCATCTGGCACCCAAGAGGTGATCCAATTTGCTCATCATATTAGGATTTACAGAGGCAGTTCTAAAATAAACACATAAGGGGTTCAGAAGTGGAGATCCACAAAGTTTGGGGACTTAGCTTTAAGCAGCATTTTTATAAAGCTTTATGTAGGGTTGGTACAATGTCATATTCTTTAACGAAGACTGAAAGTTGAGTGAAAAGTAGAGTCAGTGTACCCAGTCATTGCTTGCACAGACTACCACTGGACTCGAAGGATAAACAGACACTTGGGGGAACTTGTCTAATATTTACTGTGCAGATATTGAGGGGAAACAACAGGTAAACACTGCAAGGTCTACAGCTCTTCAGATCATGAAGCTGATTACTAGTAAATATAGGAACAAATTTAGTTTTATCCTACCCCAAGAGAAAAAGGGAAAGCACTAAAATATGGTAGCAATGAGGATTTTATTGGAGGCTCATGTCAGTCAAGTCTGAGTACAAACACCAAATAGGCTGAAAAACCACCTGGAGAAAAGATGTTTATATTTATAGTTAACTTTAACCTTTCCAAAATCTTTTTCTTTCTCTTTTATGTAAAGAGGTACAACTATTAACATCAAGAAATGAGTCTCTAATGACAGAATTTCACTGAACTACATGGGCTGGTTGAAAAGCAAAATGAAAGAAGTGGCCATATGTAAGTAGATACTTGAATAATTTCACCTAGGTACCTACTTTGCCCACCTCTGCTAAGTCTAGTTTTTAGGCACGACTAACAGATAGTTAAATTTATGACTTACTTTTAAGTTTCTAAAATTTATATGAACATAAATTCAAACTCAAACAAGAAGTCTAGGATGTAAAATGCTTGCCTTACTCTTTTCTCCTCTTTGTGAGATCTGCTCTTTAGAGAAACCAGTTCCTAATTGTTTTTAATGTATTTTTCCACACATGTTTATGGATGGAAGCATAAAAGGATATATATGCAGGTATATTATCAGGTTCTTTCATTAGCATAAGTAGGATCCAACTTTAGAAACCATTATATAAAACTTTTTATTTTTCACCTGGCAAGAAAATAATGATAATGAGGATAGCTAAAATACAGAGGAGGATGAAAAATAAGGTGGAGAGCGAGCCTGTAACACCATGCATGATTTGCAGTTATCCCCAATAACAAACACCAGAAATATGTATTTGTATAATACTTATCTTTCAGATTAAAATTGATATGTAAAGAGATGCGGCAATTAAAGTTTGTGTTAACACTACCAGGATCAAGGTTTGGTGGTTTGCTGCATAGTTTACATTTCTAACTAACACGCTACACAAAATTTTGGAAATTTCTATAGCAGGATATACAGATTTACCTCATTATTTTCAGTGACTGGATATAATTTATTGTATTGTCATACTTTATAATTTTACTAGACTCTTAGTGATGGGAATTCAGTCTCCAGCTCCCAACCCTACCAGTTTTTTCTAATTACATTATTTGAGATTTTAGGCTTACTAATTGATTTTATCCACATTATACAAGTCACGTCAGGTGAAACACTTGCTGAATTTCTTTAATTTGTCTTAATAAACTAAGTAACTTCTCTTAATTGCCTATTTTCTGAGATGCATATGTCCAGATTCAATGTCTCTTCAGCATACTTTTTTCTAAGCTTTTTGTTTTAACTGGTAGTCAACTTATAACCCCCAGCTGAACTGAGTAAGCATGGTGCTCGGTGTGGGAGGCCCACCTGAAGATTGCTGCTAGCAGCATAAGAGGCAGAACTGGGGAAGAAGTTAGGCTGTTGGGAGCTGAGAAAAGGTTGTTGGGAGCTGAGAGAAGATGTAAGGAGCTGTTGGTTCTTCTGGAGGAGCTCATCATGCTGGCTTTCCTGATGAACTTGGCTGTTTCCATTGTCCAAGGAGCCTGGGACTTTGTTGGCACAGAGAATAGCTTTGGTTTACTTTGGGGGAGCTCTGGTCTTCACTTTAAGCATTGCTTCCTGGCTCTGGAGGGGAAGATGGTGCACTGCCAGTCTCCTGGAGAAGCTTGATGCATTGGCTTTCCTGATAGGAACTCAGGTATCCTGATCATCAGAGGAGCTTGGGACCTCACTGTTGCTGAGGATGGCTCTGGTATTTTTGCGGGGAGCTCTAGTTCTTGCTTTGAGTGTCACTTCCTGGCTCCACTGTAGATTCCTCAGCCTGCTAGCACAGATCCTTCATCCTACTGGCACATATTTAACTAGATTTCATCACTGACCTTTGGGCCTTCCCAGCGCAGATCCATGAAACAGGCCTGCATGAGATATTTTTATGGGCTCTAGGCCTCCAGCTAGTCTTGTGGGAGGCATTTTTACGAGCTCTAGGTCTCTAGCTGGACTTATGCAGGACATTATTATGGGATCCAGGCCCTCAGCTGGATTCTTTGGTCTCTAGTATGTGGACAGGTTTCCTACACTCTTGTACACAATTCTTTGGCTGACTATTGTAAATAATTTTATAAAATATCTGTACTGTATTATATTGTTCCCCTTGCAATAAGCCCCAAACTATGACAACAGGCTAAGACAATACTCAGTAACACTTATCTCAGTATTGATGAATCCAAAATGACACTGTCATATTTTATCACATCTCAGAAAAGGTTGAAAGGAGGCATAATGAGCACTTATTTTTCTTTTGTTTTCATTTGGTCTTTTAACTCGTAATTTTTGTATTGCAATGCCCATCACAACAGGTTTTTGTATGAACACACTGACATAGCTATTATCAGTTAATCAGAATCCAAAAAATTAAGATTTCATACTCTAATTAGAAAAATGGTGACTAATAAGCTAGTGGATGCTGATTTACTAATGTATTCACATCATTATTAAGCTATGGCATATTTTCCAACACAAATCTGTTTTCTAAAAATGATTTTTAGAAGAAAGTGGATTGAAAATATTTCTTACTTATACACTGTTCAAAGAAGATATAAAAATAAAAGTGAAAACAAAATGTTATCACCAATGTTTTAATAATGGGTTTGAAATGCTCTCTTCTTACTGGTTCTATGCCAGTGAACACTCCTGTGAAGTGTAAATTACATTACATGTTTCCTGGATCAAGCAAGTCTTATAGGCCAAAACATCCCTGTATAAAGAAAAAAAGCTGACTTTTAATTTATACGTGCAGTGGTAAGGGAAAAGGGTACATATTCATTAAAACTTTACATGTTGATAAAGCTTAGAAACAATGACCAAACCGATAGCAATGGGCAACTCTGGTCCCCATACCACGGTTCACTAAATACCACTTCCTTCTAAAAGGAATTTTGGGTGGTGGGAGAAATGGCTGATTCAGGACTGGATGATGAAATACATAGGACCAGTCTGCAATACCTTAGTATATCTGAGAAAGCTGTTAAATGAGATTCACAACAGAAAAACTCAGAGTGGAACTGGAGGAGGGCCCCTATTGCATAAGTGAGAAATCAGAGCATTAATAAGAGCAAGGACTGAAGTGAATAAAACATGTTAAAATATCTGAATCTCTTGGTAGAGTATGCCAGATAATAAAGAATTGTAAGTTCTAAACTACTACTGAGCCTCGATCTCGAACATCAACTGCCATTAACCTCACAAAAAGACAGACTTCACAATGCCACTCGGAGAACTGACACAGCTATGAAGTACTCTCTCAATAAAAAAAAAAAGAAAATAGTTCAGTCAAGAATCTTGATTCAGCTTTGCTCAGTGGCAGTATCATAGTCAATGAGCTTTATCTGATGTGTGATTATTGCTAAGAATCTTGATTAGGAATCTAGATCAAATTTCCAATCAATGGAAACTATGGAGGGAAATTGGAAGAATATGTCAAACTAATCATGAAATTAGACATGGGTGAAAATTTGAACCCTAACTAAAAACTTTTATGATTTTAAAAATATATTAACTTTTTGGTGTGAAATTATTATTGTAATTATGGTGGGGTTAAAAAAAAAACCTCATCTTTTACAGACACATAACAAAAATTTTACTAATAAAGTGATATACTAACTACAACTTGTTGCAAGCAGTGTGAGAAGTGGGGGAAAGGTTGGTGTTGCAGATACAGATGTTGTGCAGGGCGTAAGTTTTCTTCATTTACTTTTTTTCTTTTATACTTTTTTTCTTATATACCCCTAGAGGGTCTTGCTGTGCCCTTTAGGCTGGCCTCAGACTCGTGATTCTCCTGCCTCAGATTCCTGAGTGCTGAAATTACAGGCATGAACCACCATGCCTGGCTTTTATTTATTTTTATGTATGTTCAATTGTCTTTATAATTACAATTAAAGTTTGAGGATATTTTGTTTTTATATTTCTTTTGTTTTGTCAGCGGTATTTAGAACTATCGAAGAACTACCTTAACACCAAAATCTTTGGAGATTAAAAACAAATTAAAGCAGTTGCACATAAGGGCACCATAGGATTACATAACATGAGAAAATGCTCTTATTAATTCCAGCACACAGCAGGGGACCCTCCACAGTCCAGACCAATTAGCATTCTCTTCACCATTTGAGTCTAGTTATGTCGAGTTTGTCATTTTCCAAGAATAAATATTATTCACTTTAAACACCAAGTCAGAAAAAAAAGCCACCAATACACAGGAGCTTTATTGAGTATGAATATGAATGATTTTCTTCCAACATGTATCAAATGTCAAAATTTTCAAATGGTTAATTAAAACTTCCTAGAAGTATGCACGTGTAATAAATTAGCATGGAGACTCAGAAAGGGGAAAATCAATAGGTTCTGGGCTTTCTAAGTTTTCTACATTGGGACTAAACTTTCTGGCATTAAATCAATGTTTCATTAAAATAAAAATAATTTGTTTTTATTAAGTAAAGCAATTGAAAATAATCTTTTAAGGGGTAAACACATACTGTTGAATACAATCACTGATGATATATACCTAATTATCATGCCTGGACTGGAAAACAGAGTATCCAAAAATTAACCAGCAATCCACTGATTAATTTTTTTAAGTCAAATATGAATACTTAATAATAATAATTAAGAAAATCACAGTTTTCATTACTACATCTCATTAATTCAGAAATCCCTGAGCTTTCATAATCAATTAACTAACAACTTTAAAGGCGGGGAAGCTTGCAGTATTAGAAAACAGATTTAGGATAAAAACATTGGTGTCTTAGCCACTTTTCTCTCATTGCTGAAACAAAATACCAGACACTCAATATTAAGGAAGAAAAGGTTTATTTAGCTCACAGTTTGTGGAAGTTTCAGTCCATAATCAGCTGTTTCCAAGGCAGGGTGGCATGGCAGAAGGGCAACAGTTCATGATGGTGGAAGACAGCAAAAGCAGTAAGAGCAAAAAGGGGCAGAAAACAAACCTCTGCCCCAGGCTGGGTGCTTTACACCCATTCCATCCCTGCGTCCTTGTCTTGTACAGGCTCAGATGTTTGCAAAGTGAGAACCCTGGTCCCCTGCTGAGTCACTTAGTTAAACCTCTAATCTTCTCAAGTTGACACAATGTATCAACCATTACAATGGGTTATTTTAGTTTCAGAAATAGATTTTTTCTCTTGATTTCAGGGAGCTCAAATGTAATTTGGGTTGAAGATAATTGTAATTCTTTCAGAGTCAGATAAAAGACCAACAAATCAGACAGCTGTTTGTCCAAGCAATAAGTTCTTGCCAGTCCCATTGTGATAGCAATTTAATTTATTTAATGTCCGATATAGCCACTGTCACAATTCAGTCCATTGTAAAGAGTCCAAGAGAATCATTCTTAAGTGAAATACAGATCCCAGGTCCCTCTTCTATATTTAAGATCTAGCATGGTCAAAATATAATGAACATGTATAATCAACAGATCCAAGCTGTTAAGTCTTAGAATTATTCTAAGAAGTAGTGTCTATAAAACTTGACAACTTGTGTCACTAAGGATTTTGATGACCCTAACTCTGCCATATCACTGCAATGACTTGAACTATTACTTATTTACTTAATTTTGTATATCAAGCCTTAATATTTTCGTAAGATTGAAAACTGAAAGCAGACCCGATGCCTCTCCAGTCTTCATAAATGTTAAAAGAAATTATTTTCAATTTTCATCTTAGTTATTCACAAATATAATAACTAGAAGTTACGTTTCAATGCCAGCCATTATTTCACAGCAAGATAGGCACATTCCTGTTTCTCAGCTATGGAAATACAGTGCTTTAGTTTTATTTTTATCTTTTTTTGTTGACAGCAAAAATAATATGGAAAAGTGGTGAGTATGGACATCAAAGTTAAACTTTCTGGATTCAAATTCTGATTTTTTTCACAAAACAACATCTCTAACCTCAATTTATTTGTAAAATGGGGCTAAATTCAAATTTATAAAGATTTTGGGGGCTTTAGTAAGTTACATAAAGTAACTAAGAGGGTAACTACTCAATAAATGCTGTTATTAATGATATACTAAAAGGATGGAATGAAAATTTTTCCCTTCATCCCCATGAGTGGTTTAAAGATGAATCTTCCCATTCAAGGAAGAGAACTATTTTCTCATTGATTTTAGCTCAGTTTCAAAATCTAGGTCAATTGTCAAGAAAGAAGACAGTAAGTCTTCTGAAGAAAAAAAAATGATGGAAATACCTCTGGGGAAAGAGTTTGGGGAGATATAATTTGTCTACTCTCAAAGGGAGAACAGAAAGAAATACAAAAGATAAGTTAAAAGAGTAGGCCAAAATAGCTACGAGATCATCTGGATGTTATTTAAGAAAAAGAATGCCCATTGTCTCAAATAAAAAACTTGAACAGACGTGGCATGAGACTGTTATGATATGAACTATCTAGGGGCCTATAAACCTCCAGGGAGCTACGTCATTCAGACACTGCCAAGAAGAGTCCAGGAGAAACGCATCTCCTGGAGAGGACATTATTCCCTTAGCATCACCTACTACCTTACCTGTAGACTAAGCAATCTATCACCCAAGCGTTTGATCGTTTCCTATTTGATTGCTTTATGTGTGCAGCTTACTAGCTGTCTTAGTGATCCAGGGCATTTGCAAACCCTTGAAAGGAGGACTCGGGATAGCTGATGTTGTAACAGACAAGATATTATCCACTCATTAACTTTTGAGAACAGAACTTTATCTGCTGGAAAACCCTGAATGCCATTCATTGTTTAAAGCTTTCCTCTCCTCTACCATTTGGGGATGCCAAAGATGAGTAAGTTTAATAAAAAATTATCAGAAGATATTTTGACTGTAATTTACCTAAAGTATGATTAGAGATTTTTTTGTGATTACCTAATTCTTTTATCCTATGTTTATTTTTAGCTTTTTTTTTTTTTTTTTTTTGTGGTACCTGGAATCGAGCCTGGGACCTCATGCTTGCCAGGCAGGCACAATTCCACTGAGCTATATTCCCGGCCCCTATTTTTATTTTTAAATTTTTATTAATACATATTTTCAATACATATAACTCCATTCTCCTTGGGGAGTTGGTACATGTGCATAATTCATCTTTTCTTTTTATTTTCACTGTTTCTTTATCAATGTAGCTTGTCTACGTTTGAGCACTCATGCTATGTATTTGTCTTATGTGACTGCATATTTATGGTACTGAAACTGCATAAATTTAAAAAAATGAAAAAATACTAAAGGGAAAACTTACATCTAGCGAGAAGAAAATACTTAATTCTATATTCATGTCTTTTATTCTGGTGAAATGTAAAAAAGGCTGCAAACATCTATTGCTGATTTGCTATGAGCAGTGTCAGAGAACTTTGTAAGTATAAAGGCTACCTGTGACATGAGAGCCTTTCATCTGAGAGTATCCTGAAGCCTCACTTCACAAACTCGAATGACTCTGTAACTAAAAAAATCAAACATCAGCCCTAAGTCTCCAGAGACCCCATAAAGATGTAGCCAGGCAATTTTGCTGTTCTTCTGCAAGCATTTTTGCTCTCTTTAAGCAAAGAAAATACAATTCATAGCTTCAACAGGCCGAGAAAAATAACTAGGCTAGTGAACAATCCTTAACACTTACTTTATGATTTGTTTTTTTCCCCCCCTCATTCACGGCAGCTCACATCCTGCACAAACAAAATTCAGCAAATAAGAGCAGATAACGGAAATTTTAAATATGTATGTTGTGCCAGATAATATATGGTGCCAGATTCTCGGCAACCAATCTGCTGCTGGCTTAGTAACTTACATACTAGATATCCCTGAATAAGTATAATGGCATTATAAACAGGATGCTGGCTACATGGTAATAAGGCTCCATTTTTCCCTCAGGCAGGCAAAGTTAGGAAACACACTGTGTGGCCCTGAATTCTGTGTGGCAGAAATGGCATAACGATGTTGAGGGAACTGACAATAATACCCAAAGCAGCTCAGCTTCACTGGGCCATTACAGTGTGTCGGGGACTCTGCTCTACAGTAACTTCTTGTGGAAGATGTCAGGATAGTTCTTTTGTAGGGCCAGACATGAAGGGTGGGAGAGGTAACTGACCCAAGGTAACACAGTAACACAGCCAGGAAAAGGCCAGAAGCGAAGGAAATGTATATTTTTGAACAGAAAAATGATTAACAAAATGCTACAAAGGATTTAGAAGGTTGATCAGATGAGTCCAATGGTTTATTATGGAAATATCTTTTCATATTGTTAATAAAATAACTTATATAAGAATTCATATTAATTTTGATTTGGAACCCAAGAGCATAACAAGTTTATTGTTCATAAATAACTTATTCGTTTCTTGAACAGAAAAATGAAAGCAACTTATTACCATTTTAAAACTCAACTTCCAGGAAACTCAGAGTTAATATTAACTTTAAAATAGTGCTGTCTCATTATAGTCTGTTATTTCCTCCCATGTCTTAGTTTCTCTATGATTTGTAAAGTAGCTTCAATCCTTACCTCTCCTATTCCAAAATATGTTAAAAATTATTTTAAAGGTGCACCTGCTGGCAAAAATCCAAAGCAATTCCTTCAAAAAGATTACAATGATCAGGGTCAACCTGCAGTCTACCTTCTTAGATCTGGAGTACAGGAACATAGTTACTGTTCTTTTGAAGAGCTTTCACAGTTTTCTTTGAAGACGCATGCTTTTTTTCCCTCTCTATAACCATTTAAAAGCCTTTCTTTTATTCTTTAAAAGTTATCTAGTCTTTTTCATAGTTAATGAGTTAGCTGACTCTCTTCTCTCCATTCTTACTTAATTGGGAAATAATACTCCTAATGTATCATTACTTCAAATTAACTAAGTGACCAGAAAAATGATTAGTTCCTGCTTCTTCCTTTCCGTCTCCCTGATTCCATTTCAGTCGGAGATAGACTCTCAGCACACATTATTTCCACTTTAACTCTAATTTATATTCTGCATTATAACAAAAGATTTCTTGGTTATTTGTAAGCCTTTCAAAGATGGCAAGAAAATAAAGTTTATGAAACTCAGAGAAAGCTTGAGACCAAAAGAATCAATGTCTGATTTCTTTTTGTAGTTTCTAGACGGAAGCATTTGTCTTTTTTTTTGTTTTTTGTTTTTTTGTTTTTTTTTCTCTGGTACCGGGAACCGAACTCACGACCTTGCACTTGCCAGGCGGAAGCATTTGTCAAAGTAACAATTTGATAAATGAATGCAATAAGATTCATCCACGTGGCAAATATTGACATATTAATGATATCTTTTTTTATGACTGTTTAATTCAGCTGTTAAGGCACCTTTCTTCTCACCTGCTCACCACTAAGTGCTATACCCCACATGTTCACTTATTCTAGACTCAGCAGTATGGAGACTGCTTGGCCTAGGTATCATGCCTGAGATTTCAAAAAAGACTTCCCTCATCGTTCTAATAAAGAAAAGGTGCCAGAATAGAATAATATATTGAAAATAATAAAAGACTGCTAGTGAATTTTCCAAAAACTTCACAGAAAGAGATTCAGTGAGGCCATGCTATTTCTACTATGACATTTTTGACTTTCAGAAAATATATTCACACTAGCTAATAGAATTATCCAGCAAAATTATAATTGTTATAGTTACTTAATTGGTGATAGACCCCCAATGTTTATCCCTAGGTAAATCAGTGATGTCTCATTTTTTCTCCTTCCTGTCCACTCACAGTTGGCTTTACTTCATATATTCAAGGATGTATGTTGACAATTACATTTTACTAAAAAGCTTTCAGAAGGAAAGTTGGAGCTTTGGATTAGTATATAGAATCATCACAAAATGCCCAGTGGCTAAAGCAAGTACAATACATAGCTAGTCCAATTTATTGCTATTCTAGGTATCATGTTCTGTATATTGAAGTAGACTAGGATTCAAGGAAAATTAAGTAAATCACACTGTTACTCTCATATGTTACCTATCACATCAATGGCTTTGATACAGAAGAAAATAGTTTAGAAGAATAAAAGAAAGACAAACTGATCAATGAGAAGTAAATGAAAGCAACAGATAGAGTAAGCTGAGAATAGGACAAATAGACTTTCGGGTTCAACTAAACAGATGGTCAAAGTGAAAGGCCCATCTGATTACCTGAGTGTAGTCTTTCCAGTCTTATCTTATTTCCCAAAGCTTATCATCCCAGGTGAAGTAAGAAAATGATTCCCAAGTTTTTCTCATGATCTTTGACCATTAGTTAAGTAAACATCGAATGCTTAGGCATGGTGACAGATCAATCCTGTAATCCCAGCACTCTGGGAAGTTGAGGCAGGAGGACCAAGAGTTCAAGCTCAGCCTGGTCAACTTATTTAGCAAGAGCCCTTGACCTAGCAAGATCGCTATTAAAAAAAAAAAAAAAAGAAAACACCAAAAACAAAGAGTGGGGACTGTAGTTCAGTATGAAAGCCCTGGGTTCAATCCCTGTATAAAAAAAATTGATGAGCAGAGTTCTACAATTCTGTATGAGGCACATTATCCGATGCCCTTCTCACAGACATAGCTGTGTTCTCACAGAGATGTTTAAAGTCAGAAAGCTTGTTGATGCACCCTTAACACCAATTACTAAGTACAGGAAACAAACGGTACATAAACTAAGCGACGAATCCCATGATGAGTAGGACCGCACTTTTTTCCCCATATAATTCTTTTAATTTACAGAATTCACTATGGAGAGTTAGTGGTTTTGCTTGGGAATATAGCTGACTACTAGAAAAGCTAAATAGAAAACCAAGGTCTCCCAAGTCCCTCCTGAAATTCAGTTTTCAAATATGTTCACAAGCCAAGAAAAAGTATGAAACAAATACGCAAGTGGATGCATTTAAATGTCATTTCCTTTATCAGGAACTCAAATCACCTTATCGTCAAACGACAGAAAGTGCAAGTAAGACTAAGACACCAAGCAGAAGGTTCTTATTCATTCATAACAATGTATCTCTCCATAAACGTTATGCGCATCTATTGAGTCGCCTGATTTATTTACTGCAACCAAAGTTATGATGGATTTGTTTCAAAAGTTTCATAGGAATTTACTTTTTTGCACTATTCTATTAATTATGCAAAAGATCAGAAGCTGAAATTTATCATTTCTATTCTCTTCATTATGATCTTGGACTATTAATTTAATATTGTTTAGGTAAATTGTTTTCTTGTCTCTGAAGTATCTAGAGAGGCCAGCTTGAGCAATTGGAAAGTGATAAACCAAGTGATTAATTTAGATCCTTAATTACTGTGGAGCTGATGAACAGGAGTCACATGCAGTCTATACTGACTTTCTTGGAAGAGAGAAATAATGTATTAAAGCAATTCACATTAACTCATACACTGTTTATACCAATTGCGCCAAAATGGCCATCTGTCTAGGATATTTTTCATCTAATTATAATTTGGCACAGTGATTAGTTTTTTCTGACCAATGTCCAAGCACTGGTCAACAGGTACCAATTATGGCACATTAACTACAAATGAGTTTTATCCATTGGCATTTTAGGAGAAAAAAATCACCTAAATCTTTTTTTTTTTTTTTTTCTTCACCTAAATCTTGATTTAATCATGTATTTTCTTTGTAACCTGAGACGGTTTTCTCATGGTTATGAAGTTTTTCCTTTTTCTTTGGATAATCTTTCAACATTAAAAAATGAGCTTTTCCTGAGCACAGGCATATACATAGAGCCCCAGCTACTCAGGAGACTGAGACAGGATTACAAGTCTGAGGCAAATCTTGACAGTTGAGTGACACCCTGTACTAAAATAAAAAATTAAAAGTTCTAGGGAGGTAGCTCAATGGTAGCACATCCAAGAGTTCAGTCCCCAGTATCACACAACACCACACACACACACACACACACACACACACACACACAATGTTTTTATTGACCTATGCTTACACATTACTGTTTTATTCTACATTCATAATGTGGCAAATTCATGTACTATAACTTCTTTTTAAAAAATAATTAGGGTCATTATATTTCCTTTCTAACTTACTTTGACCTAATTCCATCCAATTTTATGATTTCTGTTAGTTACTTTTAATGCAGATAAAATTATATTCTTCACAAAGAACCCAAAGACAAATCAGGCTACCATACACTGCTCACTAGTTAAATTGGAATTCCAATAGCCCCCTAAGCATTGTTTCACAGCCCCATCTGGAATCTCAGGAATGTAATTACAATGACTAGTGCAAAGTTACTTCTTAAAATTGTCAATGCCTCCAGAAATCTGATAACTTCTTAGATACTATCTAGGCAAGGTGCTTATTTTTCACCAAACCCTCAGAGAAGGCTTTCAATTCCTTGAAGAAAATCCAACCCAAGATTTCAAATAAGAACCACAGATCAGTTGTTCAGATTCAGTTGAATTATGTCTCTTTCCTGGTGTAATCCCTGAATGGCTCTCCCTAACTGTATCTTCACGTCTCAGATCTGTAGGCTGATAACTCAAGGTTCTCCCAAGACCTAGTCCCAATTATGTATTCATTCTCACACCTCCTGCCTCCCAATCCACACAATTATTCAGTATTTTAAGACATAGTAAGGCCTACAATGTAACTACAGAGGGATGCTGATACTTTTCTCTCACCTTGGCAAATCCTTTTCTCTTGCTATCAAAATCCTATTAATATTACATAGTCTCATTCATTGTTACTTTCTATGTGAAGCTTTTCTAGTAATTAGTTAACCTTACCACTCTCCTAACAATAAAAACAAAACAAAACAAAACTTCCTTTGAAGCACAGATTTCCTTCTGCCCTAGCTGTAATCTCATGTCTTCACTTCTCCAATGTAAGTGATTTGTGACTAGACATAGATCTTTGCATTTTGTGAAACAATACTTATTGGTAACAAATATACCTTTATTAAATCCAGACCCAAGGACGTAACTTGCCCAAGAAGAAGAGTTCTAGAGGATTTTAAGTTATGAATCTCATTAGCAATGAAAGGTCCTTCTATCCTTTTTGGAAAATCTAGAGCTGATGGGCCACTGTTTCACAATATGCCTAGTAGGCTTTCAGAAATTTTACTTGGCCTGTATAGTGTCCAAAAAAATTGACTGAACAATTACAAGCCAGATTTCATCTTTAAAATCTAGATTTGTGTTTTCTTGAAAATTTAATACACTGGGTGTGACTTTCCAAACGACAACCATGTGCTGGAGCTGAACTCCACAGCTGTTTATGCAGGTCCTTTATTCATTTTCCAAAGACTACTCCAGCCACTTGTACCTCACAATTAAGGAGCCAAGTGTGATGCATTTTCAGGTTCACATTTTCATTTTTTTATAGTACAAAACTACTTCTGTGTAACCAGGAATCTGTTAAAGAAAAAAATAAATAAAATGACCAGGAATGCAACTTTTTTTTTCTTAACTGATGGCTTTAAATTACAAACTTGATGAGTATGTGCCTTCCGATTTACAATGTCTGATTTATATTTTCTTTTGCCCCAGGACATTTAGCTATACTCCTCTAAGGGTTGAGAATTTGCTTTAAAAAATCTCTATCATCATCCAGTTGGCTAATCTCATTTTACTTATTTTTCGCTTAGGGTAGGAAATGGAAATCAACAAAACAAACTTGCAAGGATTCCAAGGGAATTATTTTTCTAAATATGTCACCTAAGCTACTGAAAATTAAGTCAACACTTTCTCTGCCTCTAAGTGACAATGACTGGTAACTCATAACCTCTGTTCAAAACTAAAGGTATTCTGCCAGATTAAATCGTCTAGTGATCATCTCCTACAAGAATAGTCCAAAAGGAGGGACAAAACTAAATGGAGACTACTTGAGGTCCTGAGTTTAAAAATGAGATTCGTTTCACTGGACATAATCCAAAAGAAATAATTTTTATAAGGCTGGCAATACTGGAAAATACTAAAGCTCTAAGCATTATCCCTAAAACAGAACCAAGAGAACTACTATTTAAAAAGTGAAACGTTTACCTTTTCTGTCATTATGGACTCCGTGTTCCAAAATAATTTCTCAACAAAGGAGAGACACGGGTCAGTCATACAGCTCCACTGGCACTCAGAGACCACTGTATGAAGTGATCAGCCCTAACCCTGTCATTCAGTACAGTACTTTTTAGCTACAAATATACCTTCACACTCCATTCTACTAAAAAAAAAATTTAAAAAATTTTTATTCACAAAATAACTAGAAAACACCTTACAGGGAAGGGAAACATCAGCTCAGTAGGGGAGAACAGATAGGATTACCCTGGCTACTCCAAACAAGCAATTTGACGAGATAATAATGTAACAGCAGCAGGAGAAAAAAAAAAGATTGTTTTCTGAGATTTCATCCGTCTAAAGCCATCTGTACTTGGTTGTGACAAGTATGCATGTGCATATACTCGCAAAAGTACTGAGAAAACCCCTCAGCTTGTGTTTTTAATTCCTCTTTACATAAATCCAAGATAAGTAGTTACTGAGTTTGCAGTAGACAGAATACTTGAATGACATTTTTTCCCCTTGTATCCAAACAACCCCTACATCCTTTAAAATCATGTGGGTTACTGTTTGTGACAAACCTGTTCCCCCTTTTTTTCTAATTTTCTAGATTTTATTTAAATGTACAGCAATCTGGGATTCCAGTGCAAACAGAAGAAACACATAATACCTGCTCTTTTGTATTTCAGAGCAATCATTTTCAAACTGTTTAGTCCAAGGCCCACACTAGGAAATAAATTATGCAAAGTGACATATATATTAAATCATGTTCATTTCTATTTGTTTCTGTTTCATTAAGAGAAGTACCCGTTGCTACCCAGGAATATGATTGTGTGACTCACTAACTCTCAATTTTGAAAAACTTTAAAGGCTTTTGTTTCCAGAGGCATTTAACAGCAAATTCTGTTTAATTAGCTAAGTGGAAAAAAGAAATAGGAAAAATTTAAAGACAGCGAAATATAAATAGTAAAAGTATATGCCATTTGTCTTAATTTTGAGAGAAAACACATAATGCTAATTTATCACTGAAAATAAGACAATGAGAGGATAGTGACTTCCAGGTACCATTTCACAAGTCTGTCTACGTAATGTTACTCTGCTACACACATTCAGGTCTTCAAGTCTGAGCTATATACTATCCTCAGCTTCACACCGCAGATAGAAAGTAGGAAATTTACTGGTTTAACTTCACAAGCTAGAGCTATCACACACCAAGATCTCTTGCCTTCTACTTGCAATTACTGTATCCTAACATTTCCAGCCAGGAGTAAAATGAACAAATATTTCACATCATCAGTAAACATTTCAAAACATTCATAAGAATCTATCAACCTAGGCTGTAAACTATTAGGCTTTATAATTCCATGAAGGCATAGAAAGTTAACCCGGAGAGTTCCTTTAGACTTTAATCAGAAGAAACGTCACATGGTCTCTTACCTCTGACACTAAAGGAACACAGAGCACATATTAAGTTTTGTACTCTGGTGAGAAACCTGTATGCACTTTGAAGATAAGTAGAGAAACAGAATTTACACAATCCACACAAGTTTACTCCTAGGTCATTTTTTCCCACTACTCTCATTTCCCAGTAAACTGAGTCATTTCAACTTGCCTAGATCCAGTGTATTCTTTTGAATATCTATAACTTCACACAAGTTTTTCTTTTTGCTCACCATATCATTGTATTCCTTCTCCATATGGCTAATTTTGTCACAACTTAATTGAAATGTCACTCAGTAAGTCATACAGATTCTTTTCCCACCCTAGTAAGTGCCCTCTTTGCTTCATTTCCACTGGGATGACACCTCTATTTTCATTGATTTGATGGTGAAACTCCTGAGGCAGAGACTGTGTGTTGCACTTCCATGCCCTCAGAACTTTGCATCAAGGCGGGTTTTCAATAGATGTTGCCTGGTTCAGTAAATGAGTGAACCAATAAAGAATGCGGAGAAAATTGAACACTAGGTAAGTGCACAGAACCTAAGTGGCTTGAGACTACAAAAACCAAAAAACCTTGTATAGTTACTAGTACAAGAGAGAAAACTGGTAGAAACACACTGCTAACAAAATTTCCCAAGAGTTATACTAACCTTGACTAGTATTTCAGTCCCCAGGATTGAGAAAATACACTTACTATGGTTTGGATCTTACACGCTCCCCAGAGGGCCATGTACTGAAAGCCTGTTCTCTGCAGAGATGCTACTGAGAACCCGTGGAACTGGTAAGAGATGGGGCCCAGTGGGGGGCCTAGTGAGTCCCTGAGTTTTGCCTTTGATAGGGACAATAGGTCCCTGGCCCCTTCCTCTTTGTCTCATGTTGCTGGCAATGAGATAAATGGTTTTGTTCTGCCTTGTGCTCCTGCCATAATGTGGAGCTACAGGGCTGAAATGAAAGGGTCAATCAGTCATGGACTGAAATCCCCCAAACTGGGAGGCAAAATAAGCCTTTGCTCTTTCTAAGGTGATTTATCTCCAGTATTTGTTACAGTAACAGAAAGCTGACTAACATATCAAGTTTAGCTGAACTGGTCATAAATAATGCAGAATGAAGAAACTGACAAAGTACACCATGTTAAAACTGGAAGGAAAGGGGGACTAGGTCGCTGTTATACAAATATTACAAAGCAGAAGAAATACAAGTTTTTCTATCTGTGCTGCTCATTATAATTTCTAGGTGTCTGTGGATTACTGGGATAAAAATGAAAAATGAAAAGAAACAGAAATTTAAGGAGAAATGTGTCACTTAGTTCATAAAATAGTTTTCAACCATTGCTTGAAATACGGGTTGCCAGCAATATGCAGGCAGGATTCGTAAAACAATATTGGCTCCTTCTTGAACATAATACCTAGGAGCAGAATCTGTGATAAGGCACTCCCAATAGCAGAATGATAAGTGTGTTTTCTAAATCAGAAGTATACATTTCATCCTTCATGGTCAATGTCAAGTAAATTTTAATCATAAAATCTCACTCAAAAATGAGTGAATAGAGTGCTTTGTGACACGAATGACAAGTAGGGACCAGTCATTCCCATAATCTTGGTGAAGATTCCTGTCGTTTATTCCAAGAAAATGTTCACTTCCTATCGTCTGGGACAACCTGGGTCATGCAAAATGCCTGTAACATGCAGACAAAAAATAGTATTTGACTTCAGCAATCCTGTTGTGCAGAAAGATACATATTACTACTATTAGTGTTAAGCAGGTGCTTAATCAATTTTTAAAGAAAATAGATCACAAGACAGAGTGAAGGGCAAATTTTATGAAGATTCAGATGAGGAGAAGGGAAACATAAATCGATGTTGGCCTGGCAGAAAAGCAGGTGTAACTTGGTCTCTCATTGACTACACCCTTATGCTCACTGTTGAGTCTCCTAGAGGTATGTTTGGTAATAGTAAATAAAGAACTAGAAGAAAATTTACTCCACATATTTAAAAAAAATTCTTGATAGTTTTACTGAAGTGAACACCTCATGTAAAATTCATCAATTTTTGATGGGTGTGGTGGCATGTGCCTGTAATCTCAGCACTTAGGAGGCTGAGGCAGGAGGACTGTTGTGACTTCGAGACCAGCCTGGACTACAATGTGAGCTCAGCCTCAGGTATATACCCATTATAACTGCCCACCTTCGAGCACACTTCATTCAGTTTCCATCACTGTGATTCTCTCATGACAGAACAGACCCACAAATATACAACAAATTTAAAAAGAAACTAAATTCTCTAATATATCAATCAGAAGTTTGGCTTAGTAAAGGAAGCCTGTCTACCATTCTGTGCTGGAGTAGGGAAAAATATGACAGCCTTATTCCAAATGCATCCTCTATGCTTACTCCAAAATATGAAATGCCTTATTCAAGTCTTGGCTTCTTTAAGTGGAATAATGACAAAGTAAAAGGGAGTTATCATTTAATGTACTCTGTGTACATAATATCTCACCTGGAAAATCATATGGAGAGCTACATGTGAGAAAAGGAAAATGTATTTGTTTGCAGAAAATTGAAAACAGTGAATAAAATAAAGACTTACCATTTTCAGTTTGGAAATTTAATTCAGTCTTTTGTTCTACATATGTACATACATTTTATCACTACTAAAACTATGCTTTATATGCTACTGAGGATCCTGATTTTAATGTAACCTCATTTGAGCATTTTTCTATGCTCAGAAATTTCAAAGGTTGCATAATAGTTTGTTGTGAGGACTCACCATAATTTATCCATGTCCCTTATTCAATATTTTATAATTATTAACCTATATAAGTCCTGCTGTAACGAACATCTTTGGGCTCACAACTGTGCTCCAAATCCCATTTGAAAAAGACAGTGGTACATAGCATTCTTCCAGAAAAAGGATAATAACTGGAGATCATAAGAATATTCTGCTAAGAAAGAAAAGACTTGAAAGATTACATCAAATAGAAAGATATGAAGCAGTGACATGAAAGAACTGGATGATAAACAGCTTCAGAGATAAAGAAAACAATGGTATTTATTGTAAGAAGGCGGGCTCCTGTTTATTATAGATGCCAAGAACAATAACAAATAAATGAATGAAATAAATGGAAACATCCCCAGAATACTTAACCGAGTTTCTTTCTTACTCCATAACTTTAATGACATTTGGCAGAAACTAGAGCCTATTCTCATACCATAAATCCTTAAAGAACACTTCCATTTGGATCACTTCATGTGAGGAATGTGTCTAGCAAACAGGTATATACCCATTATAACTGCCAGCCTTCAGGTACACTTCATTCAGTTTCCATCACTGTGATTCTCTCATGACAGAGCAGACCCACCAATAAACAACAAATGTAAAAAGAAACTAAATTCTCTAATATGTCAGTCAGAAGTTTGGCTTAGTAAAGAAAGCCTGTCTACCATTCTGTGCTGGAGTAGGGAAAAATATGAGTGCTTAATTGATTTGCCATGTTACTTTTAAGAATTTCTAGACCACTGATTATCTACTGGGCCTGTGGCTTGTGAAATATGTCCAGGATATATTTTTCAGACAGTAAGTGAAAAAAAGGCATAAAAACAATATAAATTTTATAGTAACTCTTGTACTGTTTTCCCAGGGAAGCAAAGCAAAATAAAGCAGCAGAACCAACTGTCAGAGTGGTCACCAATTTCGGGGATACAAAGATGCAGGTAAACTCCTCACAGGAAAGATGTACAGGGTGAGTAGAAATAAGGGAGCAAGTGCACTTGTGAGTATCAACGTAAACATAAGCAACTCCTGAAGAAATGTTTCCGTTTGTGTACTCTTTTGGCCTTTGTCTAGTATAAAGGATGTCATGGTTCCCTAAGCAATTCTGTGGAGTTCCTTCTAAATAGCTAGGATTCTATCATAAAAAATAAAAAGTTTTATAAACTCTTCTAGTTAGGTTGCCATTCCAGGTACTCAGTTACTAAAGCTGGCTTCTAAATCTGAAACTGATTCAGCTATACTACATTTAAAGACACTTTTTTTTTTCTAGCTTCTCGTAGCTTTTATGTGGAACCTGTAACAGGTAAACATCAATGTGATACACTGGATCTCTAAACTAAGGAAACATGTGTAAATACTCTCTCATGAAACAGGCAGCAAAAACGTTCCTATTGATTTGCTGTGGTATATTAAAATGAGACTGATAAGTTGTCCTTGTGATTTACAGAGGTAGTCATATGACTCAATCTTTGTCTCATATATTAGTTTTACTTTGAAGGAAATTTTCTATTTTGTATTTTCAAATTGAATTTCAGTTATATGGGAAAAATATGATAATAAATTATACTGAAATCTTGCAATTCAGGGAAGTACAGGCCAAAGCAATAACAACGTCAGAAAGATTTGATTGCTTTTGTTGTAGAATTTAGATGGCCACAAACACTGTCCTTGCTGATGCCCTTTGAAAATTATAATCAGTTTTTGTATATAAATCTCTGGGAGGGATACTATATTCTCTTAGTGAACAATCTTTAAGTTGAACTATTAGATATTACCAACATCTTAAGTTAGAGTTTATTTATTTATCTCAGATACAAAAATCATTTCATTTCTATAACCATGTTCAATTGATATGGATATAACAGATAAGTAATTCCGGTACAGATTTCCTGGATCTCTCATAGAAAGCTGAAAGTTCTAGTGATAGTTCTTCTCAAATAATTACCAGAGACTTTCTGTTGTCTTTCACTTGGAGAAATTTAGAAGCCACTATGGGTATAATGTACTTCCTGTTGGATCAGAATCCACTGCTACCTAAAAATTCTAGGTAGAATAGTTTCTCAGGGAAGGTAAGGACCCTGTAGCAGAAGAACTTATATTCCCTGAAGACTCAGGAACCAGGCCTCCAGTTTCCTGTGCCACTAATTCCAGCTCTTGGGAAGAGACCTGAATCATGGGAACAGACCATATTCTGATTTCCAAGTTGATAGGATACAGTAGATTACAAAGTGGGGCATGGTGTGTATGCCTTTGATATCTTAAAAATATTTTCTATGAGGGTGTACACTAACTTGAAAGTACCAACTTACACTTTGAAATGGCCTCATCTGTGTCATCTGTCCAGTAGTTGAAAAATAAACAAATTTATCTAACAGAGAGCAGAAATGAGAAGGAATATTAGTGAGAAAGGTTAATCAGGTAAATCACATTTCAAACCCTTCAATCACCTTTAATTGTAGTTCTTATGTAAGGGATTGAATCAAGAATACAAATTGAAGTAAATCTGTGCTTACTAATGATCTTCAGTTAAAATGCAATTCTGTTTTTCCAACAAACAGAATACAGAAAGAGAAATAGGTTTATCAAAATCTGAAGAAGAATAAAAAAGCTAAAGACCTAATCGTCAATGTGCCTGTATTTGGAGACCTGGGTTCTACAGGATAGTTAAGGGTAAATGAAGCCATCACAGTCGACCCTAATCCAATAATACTAACTCCTTGTATGTAAAGGAAGAGACGCTGGAGAGCTCTCTGTAAGAAGGGCAAGGCCATGGAAGGTCACAGGGAGAAGGTGGCCTGCTGCAAGCTGAGAAGAGACGCCTCACCTGAAACCCATCTCACTGCACATTCATTTTGGACTTCAAGACTTAGGAACTGTGTGAAAATAAATTTCTGTTATTTAAGCTACCCAGTCTGTGGTGTTTTGTTATAGCAGCCCAAGGTAACTAATACAAATTACCCTTGCTTTTAATCTGCTGAGAGTTTTGGATTTTGTTTTCAGACATGTACGGATGTTGGAGTTTTATCAAATTCTTTTGTTTCCTTGATATTCTTGAGATGATAACATGATATTCTTTTTTATTCTGTGAAGATGCTGAATTATAGTGGCTGGTTCTTGAATGCTGAAACATCTTTCGATCCCTGGGACAAGTCCACCCAGTTGTGACACATTATGCTTTTTATGTGTTGGATTTGATTTGGTAAGATTTTCAAACACAATAAAATTTCAGACAAAAATTTCCAAAGGTGAGAATTATTCAGTGGTGTCTCTTCAGAATCAAATCAAATTGAAAAGAGAAGAGTCACAGCAGCAGATCAAACCAACAGTGTTCTAGGGCAGATAAAAAACTGATGGGATTCTAGAACAGACTGAGGCTAACAATATTCTTAGTCAGTTGCCTTTTTAAGGGGAGTTTTGGGTTTTCTTTCATTGTGAAGAGAAGCCTATATGTCTGAAGGGGAAATATATATTTATATATAGGCAATGATACTCAGCAATATAAATAATATAGCTAAGTTGGCCAGTATTTACATCCTTTTGGCTAAATAATTTAGAAGTCCCTCAAATCTTCACCTGCCACCCTGAAACAGTGTATTAAGAAAAGGTAGGTTATTGGATGAAAGTAAGATAAATAACATAGACATAAATAAAGATGTTCTACAACATGAGAACTATAAAGCCAAAAGATTCTGAGGTCTTCAAAAATATTTTTTAGGAGTACAAGTGTCTGGAGACTCAGAAGTTTGAGCATTGTTTATTTGTACTTTAAAGCTCCCTGATCTTTGATCTTTCCTGGTCAGTGAAGACAGAGTAATTCACCTTAAGGTGCAACCAGTCTGGTAACAGTTGAGTGCCCCTTACGGAACAGTTAGTGATGCATCAGAAGGCAGTGAACCAATGTCGTGAATCACATATGGTGTATTTCCTGCCAACATCAAAGAAAAGTAGGAGGTAAACGTGATGATTAAGAGAGCAGGCTTGGAAGTTACAGCGGATTCCAATCTTTAATCCATAATGACACAGACAAAGATATCTGGGTCTGCTTCCCTATCTTGGTCTTTGATTTTGTGTTGTTAGCTTCTAGATGGAGCAGATCACTAAGATTCCCTAAAAATTTTAATTGTATTTTTAGTTTTATATTCCAAACTGTTATGGATATTACTATCTAAAGACTTTCTAAAATCTCTAGTTCTATTCTATAGACATTTATAAAGTATTTATCATGTCAGCTTGTGCTAACATTTGGGATCCCAATTTACCTATCCTTCAAGTTATCCTCAACTGTATGATTTACTTGAATCAAATTAAATGTGGTATTTTCTGTTGAAGCTAAAGGGGAAAATGACATCTATACAATAATCATTCTAATAAATATTCTGCAATTTTGTTTACTTATAGGAGCTATGAGAGGATTTCAGCAGTTAGGAAATTTGGGTTTAAAGTCCAGGTCAAGAGAAACTTCCTAAGAAACAGCTGCAGACAGAAGTTACCAGGGAGGCAGATATAAAGGATACCTCTCCAGCATTATCTGACTAGACAATTTGTTGCTTCTCTTTATTCTTCTTGGAAACCTCATAAACAAAGGCCTAGAAATTACCCCTTTGCACTTATCTGTCAGTGTGCTGTAGGGCAGGCCTGATAGCAAATGGCAAATTACCTATTATCTCTCCAATCCTTTGAAGCTTGATTGAAGAGGATATGTAAATGCTTTTCTTTCTCCTTCAGTCAGAGGGGTTTAGCTGTCCTGCCTGAGATGGTAATGCAATCATCCGTAGAAAACACAAATTCTCTAATTAACATTAGAGCCCTGGGAAGCTTTCCCTGTGAAAGGCAAACCCAGGCTGGCCCCTACATGGGTATCAAACCAAGAGGGTTTGGCTTGACTGATTTGATTGGGTCTTAGTTAAATGTCTTATTTCCTCTTTGTTATTTGGCAAAAACTCTTCAAGGTAAAGTCTCCTGATTGTCTTTCAGAGGACTTCCCCCTAGCCTATCTTTAGTTGAACAGAATGCTGCAAGACGCAGTCAAGTACCAACTTCCTTCACAGGGCAGTCTGGGCACACTGATCTTAGGGCATTAATCAGGGATTCATAAAACTGCGCGCTTACGTGTGCCTACTCACTGTGCTGTAAACATTTAATTCATTGGGACATTAACCTCTGACTCCTCCTTCTCTCTCAAACCCAATTATTCAATTTTGTCCATTTAAGCAAATTATTTATCAAATCAGTTCTCCTTTCTCTTTCCCCTCACTACTTCCCCTGGGTTCTTAGCACATTTAATCATGGTTTTTTTCTCATCTCCCATATGATTTTAAATGCCTACAAGATTTGAAATGCAAGTCAGACAATGCCACTCCCTTGCTCAAAATATCCCGTGGGTCTCTATGAGCCTAAATCTGAAGGTCTATTTACCTTTAAATTCAAACACTGTGCTTTAGTTCCTTTATTTGTGAAGTAGGAACTCTGAAGGAATCACTTTATACAATAGTTTTTAATACTAACATGAGTTAATACCTGTAAGAATAGAAACTAGTATAGATTATGCGAAAGTAGTATCTGCTATGACAGTGATGATGGCGATAATGACCACTTTCCTTGGGGCATTGCTCTGGGCTCTTGCGATGGCTTTCCCTCCCCATGCTCCACAGTTTTCTTACTTTAAGCCATTGTGTTTTATGCCAAAACACTTGAATGGTCAGGATTAATATACCTGACCTGCAAATATCAGTTTCTGAACCATGGCCAAATCCAGGTTTATTGTGGGCTTAGATAGTAATGACCAAAACAGCCAGAATGAGGGTCCTTTTCCCTGATAGATTCTGTGAAATACTCTGTGTCTGCTGTCTCAGATTTAAGTTGTCTAGATGAAGGTTTAACCGTTTGCGCTTTCAACTGGATGCCTTTCCACTACAAAAGTGTAACCACCATTTTGCAAGAGAAAAAGAGAAAATAATCAGGATGCAAAAGAATGGGGATTTTTAATGCTTCCTGAATTTCACAATATTGAGGACAAATCACCGAAAGTCTGGCATTAAAATGAGAACGTAACTAGTATTTAATGGATAGCAGAGAGAGCAAAAGGTGGCTTTTAAAAAACCTAAAGTGAAAACTTGTTCTCAGGCAAGGATTTGAAAAGGTTGTTTGAATTTATTTTTTCCTTGTCTCTATAAACCAGATTTTTGAAAGTAAGCAAAATCAGTGACAGTTTAACAGCAAAACACTCTCAGCAGAAAGAACCAGTGGAGATAGCCAATAATTATACAGATGAGTTGATTCTAAAGTTTTTCTTTCCTTATATCAATTACTTAGACTTAGAAATTTCTACCCTCTTACAATCCCCAATAAAAACAGTGGACCAAAATACCAAAAGCAACACGTGGTATTAATAGTGAGGCAGGAGATCAGGTGTGGCAAACTGGCCCGGGGGGAGTGCGCATGACCTGTCTTCCACAGAGTTCCAGGACACATGCATAGGACGTTCCCAAAGCCCTACAGTTGGAACCAGAGAGCGCTATCTTCAACTCATCTTGTGAGAATTTGAGCAAGTTTTTGATAGGTCTAACCTGATATTAGCCTGAGGCATGGGACGTACAAAGATGGCCACCACTGAGCTCTTGGGCACTATACTCTCTTTCCCAGTGGTCCAATCTCACTCTGTAGAGGGTAAATTCCCTCCTCTACTTTGAATTTGCTCCCACTTGCTCTGCAGTGCATGATTCTTTTCACACCTTTAATGAACATAATACCTCACTACCTGTTATACTTGTCCAGACCAATTCTTTGTGCAGAATACAAAGAACACAGAATAATTCTCTAGAAGGAGTCTCAGGAACCCAGAACCTGATACTGCTTTTGGTAACAAACAGTACTGCTACTGAACCAAAAGGTCCTGATTGCAACAAGGGATATGAGACATTTAGCACTTGTTTTCCCTTTATCCATGGGCAGGGGCAGGGATCCAACTGGCTCAGTGCCATTGTGGCAGCTCGTGCTAACTGCAATGAGAGCACCACCCACCACAAAGGACATATAGAGGGTGACCAGTAGGTCGGGACAGGACAAAAGAGTGAGACAGATGTGGAAGCTGTCATCAACCTTCCTTATTTCTCACTAGATAATGTTGTGTGAGTCACTAACTCCAGCCGGCAGGGCAAGGCAGTAGTTTTCCCCTCTTGTTTCATAAGTAACTACATCATATCTTTAATTTTGCCTTTTAGCTATCAAATTCTGAAACATTTGCTGTCTGGCATTTGTACAAAAGGTTTGCCCAGATCTGTTTTAGATCAAAAGTCCTAAGGACAATAAAAAATGAACTACCTGTCACGAGAGCCAGTAAACCAGGAGGACCTTGCACAATACCTGCAGAGACTCATTGGAAGCCATTCTTCCCCTGACAGTACAGGCTGTGGTAAAGGTCTGGAGAAGTCTGCAGCAGGATTCCTGCTGCCTGTGCTGACAGTTGGGGAGAGGACACTAACTGGTTGTGGGGTCCCAAAGCAATGGGAAGCTGGAGAGAAAAAGCTACAAAGAATGGCTTTCACCCCAGATAGCTCACTTGAGATGTTAGTAAGAATTGCCTCCTCAGTATTCTATAGCCATGATGAGGAGGAGGCCAAGGAGAGAAAACAAAGAGACTGAGAAAAAGCAGCTGCTTTTGCTGCACCACTAAGAGAAACAGATCCCAGGTCTGATTCCCGGGGCTCCAAGAAGAACTCGACAACTGCATTCATCTGCTACCACTGTTAAAAGCCAGGCCACCTCAAGAGGAACTGTCCTAAGAGGCCCCATGGGCCATGCCCTGGATGCAAAGGAGACCACTGGAGATCGGTCTGCCCTCTGAGGTGGAGGCCCCAGAGCTCAGACCCATGCTACCAGTTAGTCCAACAGGAATGAGAGGGCTTGGGGCATGGTCTGCCTTCTCCCTCTGGCCAGACTGTCATCTCCATCAAGGAGTCCTGGGTAATCATAACTATGGAGGAACAAGAAAACAGTCTGTTGCTAGTCACAGGTGCGTCTCTCGGTCCTTCTTTTCAATCCTGGCCTTCCTTCCAGCCATCATACCTCAGTGAAAGGAGTCACTGGTGAGGAGGTAATATGCTATTTTTGACAACCTTTAGGCTGTAACTACTTATTAGATCCTTCTTGCATATCTCTGTCTTCCTGAGAAACCACTTTGAAGATACCACCACGTATTACAGCAGCCATTGATATTTTCCTACTAATCTATCCATAACTGTGTTGTTTGTAATGTTCCTATCCTATTTCATAATGTATGTTTATTATTATGTGTTTCCTACAACAACCATTGAGAATAGTTAATGATTTTTCAATAGGTCACTCATGTATAGCTCTATTTATTTTCTTTAGAAGCCACTTTGAAGATACCAAAGTATAGCACAACAACTCTTGATAATCTCCTACCTCTTTTGAGCTAACTCACTATTATTTGTCTATTTGTTTTCCTGAGAAACTATTTTGTAGATAATAATATGTAAAATGATAACCATTGATAATTTCCTACCATTTTGTCTGTAATTTGCTAAGTCCCCCCTATTATTATGTTATCCTTCTTTTATTCTTTAAAATAAAAAAAATGAACTACCTCCTTTCTCACGTATCATTGCAATTAAATATAAGCACAAATTAATGCAGCACAAACTCCTTCTATAACTAAGCATCTCATTTAGAGCCTAATAAAAATATGCATATTTAAAGATAAATTTCCTCATAAAGGATGCCTGTGGCAAAATTGGTTTCAGATCACTTTCAGGATTACTGAACTTTTCATTAACAAAAAGGAAAGAGAACTATGATTTCTACCATGGTTCTTGTAAGGCAGTAGTACTGAGTCTCCTAGAGTTATTTAGGCCGATTCAGTCATATCAAAGCAAAGAGGAGAAACCAAGAAAAGTAACAGTCCACTAACATGTGTAACTTACCTCTTCCTACCAATTTTCAGTGAAGCTACTGTAGTTTAGACATAACCACACTCTTCAGATCACTGTCTTCTGAATAGAGGATCTCATTTTAGTAAACAATAATTTCATTTCAATAATTATTTATTGTTATTTAATAATTATTTCCCTAGGAACACATGCAGGAAGAAAGTACTTAGACTCACTCATTGAAGAAATGATGGTAGAAGAATGTGCTTTACCAAAATAAAGCATCTTTCTCTAGCTTTCTGTTTAAAGACCGACTAGCTTTTCTTTAAAAAAGATACTAGACATACTTTGATTTACACATTTCCCAACATCTGATTTATCCTTTATTTGTGCTAATGTATCACTAGTTGGACACTTCCGCTAACCTTATAGCAAAACATAAATGTGAAGTTGTTTACAAAGCATAACTTGTAATAATTACTCTTTCTTCCCTTGGAACACTCACTATTATATTGGCTAGAATTTTAAAAATAATAATAAAACATATAAAAACATATAATAAACACATCTCATGTATTTCTACTACAAAAGACCACTAAAAATATGATGCTTGCATAATAAATCTCTCAGACCAGCAACTTACAAAATCTTCTGAGCTATCAATTTGATTACTACGTTTATATTTAAAACACCTTCACAATTCAGTCTATCTTTATGCAATTGTTACGTACCCAAGCAATCTGTAGATGGGGAAGGACAAAGTGCAGAAAATACTTTTAAAATGAAAAGACAGGAGGAGATGTGAGAAACACTGAATTAAGTCAATAATAGATCAATTTATCATTTAGTCAAAAATTATTAAAACTTTCTCTATGAAAGGTAAACCCAGCCTGATCTTCTGCCTCATTGATCTTTGTGAGCAAGAACCCTTTTCTGGTTTTAAATTAGACACAATTTGGCCCCTAACAGGTCATGATGAAAGGGAGGAATTAAGAAACATAGACAGTTATTAGTGATTTGCTGTAATACATGGTATGAAATATTTTAAAAGATGGAAAAACAACTTTTTAAGCCGTTTTACAAGGTTTAAAAATGAGACAAAATAAAAATCACCCCTCTCAGTAGGAAGGAATCAGAGAAATTTTCACAAAGGTAGTAGCGGTTTAAGACGTATTAATGAAAAATAGTAACTTGGAAGGGACCCTTTCTAGGTTGAAGGAACCACAGCCCATTTAAAGGTTTGGAATACCCTGAAAAATTAAAACGAGTGTTAGCGAAAAGTAATGCAGAGACAAGTGTCTTGGTAGCAGGAAGGAGGGTAATTGAGAAGCTGAAAAATAAGCAGGGACCAGATCTTCCTGAATACTGAGGGCTCTCACCAGACATGGTGGTGCATGCCTCTAATATCAGCACTCAGGAGGATGAGGCAGGAGGATCATTGGGAGTCTGAGGTCAGCCTGGGTTACGTAGTGAGTTCAAAGCCAGCCTGAATTACATAGTGAGACCATGTCTCAAAACAAAGCAGAACAAAAAAACCAAACCAACCCAAAACACTGAGCGCTCTCATTTCTCATTAGGGGGATAGGACTGGATTAATACACAGATTTTGAGATTCTGAATTCAGTGTCCTTTCCACTGTACCATCCTGACATGACAGACTTCTGAGAAATTGAGGACAGCTAATATGCAACAGAGAGGACTGGAGGTGCAGATGAATTCATGCCACCTCCTCCAGAGAAGCATTCTCTGACCTCAGCCCCTTCTCAAATTACTGTACGTCATCACATTACCCGGACCTAATCTGAAATTGACTCAAAGGGTATTTGCTAGTGCATTGTTTCTACTCCTACGCTGGAAATAAGGAGCATGGGACTTTTCTCTGTTTACCACTAGACCTCAAGACCTCCAGTATTCTAAAGATTAGTTAGGCATATAATGGACACTCACATATTTGTTGACTGAATGAATGGAAATGACTAACACTTTTTGGGTTGCCTATCTGACCTTGAAGAAATGCCTTAACTTCTTGGTATCTAATTTGCAGGGGCCGGGGCACAAGCTCAGCAGCACAAGCGCTTGCCTGGCAGGTGCGAGGTCCTGAGTTTGATTTCCAGTACAAAAATAAAAGAAAAAACTTTGTATCTAATTTGCAAATCAACGTAGTGAAAGTCAATCTGTGGCTTTTCAATTCAACAATGAGTATTCCAGGGAAAGGGTGGCAATTTTTCACCTTCACATTGCTCCCTTCTTCCTTGGCTTTTTAATCTGTACTTTATATTCTGAGATTTGGGAGTGTACATCCTTTTGAGTAAAGATCTTGCAAAACAAAAAAAAATGTTTAAAAATAGCTCAGCTAGTTGATTTGAAATGCTACCCATCTCTGAAATGTCATGCTTCTAGTATGCTATAGTCTCATGATTAAACCTCTCAGGTCTTTAGCTGAAGGATTAAAGTAGCCCGTAAGGCTTTTTTTTTTTTTTTTTTTTTTTTTTGCACAACAGGACACATAAATTTAGTTACTCTATCTCAAACTTAAGCCAAACAATTGTGTCTAAAAGGCTCACTCAGTTATTCTTCCCTATTTTCTAAATAAATAAATAAATAAATACCAGAAAAAATACATCACAAGTGACACAGAACAACAGCAAAAAATGCATAGTTTGTGTAGTCTAAGGTAAACATAGGGTTGTAGTGAATAACCTGAAGAGCTTACATATAATTTATTTTAGTTCTAAATATACTATATAGTGTTCCATGTAAACAGATTCCCCTGAAGTAGCAATAGTTCCATTTGTCAGCATAGATAGCAATGATAGGTTCATAGAAACCTAAAGTTGTTCTCATCTCTAGTATATTCCAATATTTGTGTTAAGCAGACCCCTCAAGCTAATGTAAAATGACCATTCACTGTGGAACTCTAAGTGTAACAATGATTCCAAAAATCACCTTTCATTTTAAACTCTGACAGTGAAATATGTTGAATATAATTATAATTTATAACGGCCAAAAGACATAAAATGCCAGGCATTATGTGGTAATACTGAAGAGATGTTTTTTTAAAAAAAATGTGACAAATGATGGAAGCTGGGTGAAATGTTCTGTAATGTCAAGAGATGTCAGTATCAAACATTTTAATTCACATCTCAGATTACCATCTGCAACCCCGTTGAGGAATCCACTCAAATTGCAACATTGTTCTCTTATTTGCAAATCAGATTAGATCTTCCCAATCTCTCTGTTCCAGGCAGAACGACTTAGCTTTAGAAATCATCCAATAAACCACTCTACTTCTTAAATAATGGTGATAAAAGATGACACCATGGTTAAAAAGAAAACAGAAACTTCCCTCACTGAGCAGGCTAGAGGGTCATGTGGCTCACTTTGATTTGGCTTCTGTCAAATGAGAAGAGGCAGAAAAGGGGCAAAGACGCAGCAATGTGATAAAGGATCTGGACACATCGATGATATCCTGGAAACATCGCCTGCAATATGGAACCAAAGCAATTTAAAGCCCTCATGTGCTTTTGCTTGCTTGCTTATAGACAAAATCTTCAGAGAGCAAGGAAAACAATGTAGAGAAAGTAATAATCTCACAGATGATATTCTCTCATTTTCTATTCATAGCCACTCTTCCCTCTACTTTCCTAAAATATTCATATATAATGGGATCTTTCAAACCATTGCACTTTTTCCCCTTGACAATAGTATTTATTTAGTCTTGGATTCACACTCATATTTGGGCAGGAAAGGAGATTCACTGATTGTTATTGCTGATATTTGTGTCAACTTGAGAAGTCTAGAGTCTTGGCTAAGTGACTCAGTAGATCTCAGTAGTTTCCTGGGAAAAGGACATGCCTTCCCTGCTCTAGCATGGTTATTGGTATTCATCCTGAGCCTGTGCAAGGGGAGGGCACTGAGATAGTGTGCGCATGGGCGGACAGCCAGCATAGAATGTAAGGGAGGAGAAGAAGCTTGCTCCCCACACTCTTTTGCGCTTGCAGGTTTTGCTGTCTTCAGCCACCATGAACCGTTGCCCTCTCCCATGTGCCACCCTGCCTTGGAATCAGCAGAGCATGGGCTGAAACACCCACAAACTGTGAGCTAAATAAACCTTTCCTTCCTTAATTCTGGGTGTTGGGTATTTTGTCTCAGCAATGAGAGAAAAGTAACTATGACACCTATCCATTCAAAAAATATATGGGGAGCACTTAATCATCTTAGGAATTCAGCAAAAAGTTGGGAAGGCAAACATGAACTAGGCACACAAAAATACTACAGAATGCCTATTTCTCCAACATTAATTATAAAAAAATAAAATGAAATTATGGATGATAGCAAATAGTAGCTGGAAAGGCCTTAAAAAGAATCTGTGTAATTCTTTTTTGCTTCTGGTTTCTCTTGTTTCCTCTCTTCCCTTAGCATTTTCCTTTCCCCTGCCCTGTGCTCTGTATTTCTCTTTCTCCTCCTCTTCCTCTTTCTCTTCCTTCTTCAACTTCTTTGCCTTCTTCTACTCCTTCTTCATCTTCTTCTTCTCCTCCTCTTCCTTCTTCTTCTTCCTTTTCTTCTCTCTCCTGCCTTTCCTCCCTCTCTCTCTTTTTCTTAATCATACATATATTCCTAACACATCATAAAAGACCTGGAACCTAGTGAGAGACTAATAAACAGAAAACCTTGTTGCCACTAAACTTGAGTGAGACCTAAAGCTCAGCATGTTCAATATGGTGGCCCTAGTCACATGTGGCTACTGAGTACTTCAAACATGGTTCCTCTGAAGTGAGATGTGCTGTAAGCATAAAATACCTACCAAATTCCCAGGATCTAATACAAAAAACAACACATAATTTTATTAATCATTTAAAAATATTATTTATTGAACTGATTGTATTTTGAGTACACTGTTAGGGCATATATTATTAAAATTAATTACATCTGCTTCTTATTTTTTCTTTGGCTACTAGTAAAGTTTAAATTTTCTTTATAGTTGTGTTTTATTTCTACTGGGCTGCACTGTTCTAGAGGGATTGGTGGTTGGCAGATGTTCATACAGCTAATTGTGAAAGAATTAATAATGCAGCCAAGGTGCCCTAACATCCAGCTTTATTGTTTTTCTAAATGTGAACAAGAGCAACTCGTGCCAATTGGAATCTTATTATCTATGGCATAAAAGGGGTTATAATCAACATTGTTGTAAAACAGACTTTATCTATAATTACGAGCACATTAAAGACACATAGTATTTCACAATTTCAGAGTGCAAATGATCCACTACAGGCAAATCCAGCGAGGCATGAATATCTTGGAAATAAGAAGAACTTATAACATGTAAGATCACATGAGTAAATCATAAAATAAAGACAGACAGCTCATCACTAAGCAGTTATATAATTTGAAGGAGGAAAAATCAGCTCTAATCTTAATTCATCTGACATGGAAACCAATTTCAGAATAATAGTATGCATCTAACTAAATCAATTTCTACCGTTTTTCCAGTGATTTCATATTTTGGTTTAACTACATTATACTTCCATAAAGCATGCAAGTGAAACTACACATATGTGCCTGCATGTACCACACATATTTTAAAAACAAAATTACAAGGAGAAAAAGCTTGCTGAAAATAAAACAGCATTTTGTTGTCATAGCAACCCTAACTTTTAAAAAAGCAACATTAAAGCAAGAAGAGCTCATCAAGAGGTGCATTGAGTTGTTATAGCAACCAAAATATGTCTGTACAGAAATAAGTTTGCATTAAAATAGCCAGAGAGTTATAATAATAAAAGACAATTACAAAAGTATTTCTTTAGGGCTCAAGGTTTAATCATTCCTTGTTTACTCAGGAATTGTGTCCTCTGTATCCTTAAAACAAAACATCTTGAGTGATCCTTCTGATACACAAGGACAGTGACAACTAAGAGTAATATAGTTTTGTAATATCCCAGAACACTGATTAAGCAAGAATTAGTTCATGAATACCAATAATCTGATGTCTTGTGAGTCAGAAGCAACACTAAATAAAAAATAGAGAATAAAGCAGTCAAGTAGAGTTGTCCACACACTCAGAAAGAATGGATCTAAAACAGAATTCCCTAACTTTATCACAAATAATGTTTGGATGAATTCATTGTTTGCTGTGAGTGTCTGTCCTGTGCATTGTAGGATATTTACCTGCATCCCTGACCACTACTCACTAGATCCTAGTAACCCTTTACCCTGGGGTAACAACCAAAATACCTTCAGAGATTGCCAAATCCTCCCAGGAAAGAAGACGGCAGCCAAATTATTCATGGTTGAAAACAACTGACCTAGAAACATTTCATCCTAACGTGAAATGCATGAAAATATAGCAAATGTGGAAGAAATTAAGCCAATCAGTCATTCACACTCTCTTTTGAGAGCAAGCCTTCCCAAACTCCTAAATCCTGGACATCTCAGACCAGTCATTTGTTCTCAATTTCAGCTCTCTGGAATGTTGGCACAGGACAATCTTTATGATTTAGAAACCCTACCCTGCAACTTCCTTCTGTTTCAGTAGCACACTCTCAGAAACCCACGTGCTCCTGTGCACACTAAAACAGGAACATTTAGAGCTGGTTCAAGCCTTCTCTCATCCCTTTTACTTGTCACAGTTGTTGTCCATTTATCCTAAGATTGTATTTGGAAAAAAATTGTATTATCCCAAATGTCCACATTTTCTTTTAGTCAACTACTCAAATTCTTCTCAGTCATTATTTATTTACTTGTATATTGTTATGGTTTATGTCTGTGTGTCCCCCCAATGCCTCATGCGGACATGGGGCAGGCTTTTAGAGTTTGAATATGGGTGTGAGAGCTGCACCCGCCCTGGAGTGGATAGTTTGCATATGTAAGGGAGAGGAAGAAGCTGCTTGGGGCCACTCCTCCCCCATTCCGCCCTGGTGTGTGGTTGTTGCTTAGCTGTGTGCTGCTGCCCTGAGCTGCAGCCCTCTGCCACGTGCCACTCTGCCTTATAATCTGCCAAGTATGGATTGAAACTTCCACAAACTGTAAGCGAAATAAACCTTTCCTTCCTTAATTTTGGGCGTCAGGTATTTTGTCCCAGTAGCGAGAAAAAGTAACCAAGACATATATGAATTAATTGCTATTGAGCACTTCATACTTTGCTTAGATTGTAGAGCTTGAGACCATTGAACAGTTTATGGAAGTTTGGTAAGTTAAAATAATAATGCTTTGGACTAATTTTGTTGTGTGTCTAACCTCATAAAAGTCTTGAGCAAGGTATACAAAGAGAAGAAAAGTCAGGAAACAGTTCCTTGAACCTGAAAAGCTCAGTTATGTCTAGTTTCTCAGTGGCAGTAGGTATAAACTCCACATGGAAAGCTCCTTAAGAACAAGGACTGCTCTTCTGCCTTTGAGAGTTACCATAGTACTGACCCAGAGGACAAGACAGATGACCAATGTCAGCCTCTTTGATTTAAGAAGCATGAAATGTTAGGTATTTTATACTTATATGAAGTTATCATTAGCATATATGATATGACTATTAAAATTTTAATAGCATATGTGTTTTTTGGTCTCTCTCTTCTTGTGAAGCCACCAGGATTGAGGTCCTACCCTAATGATTTTATCTAACTCTAGTCATTTTTCTTTCTTTTTTTTTTTTTTTAATTTTGTTTTTTTCCAGTACCGGGAATCAAACTCATGATCTTGTGCTTGCCAGGCAGGTGCTGTGCTGCTGAGCTAAATCCCCAGCCCCTCTAGTCATCTTTCAAAGGCTTCACTTTCATATACCACAGTTGGATTAAGTTTCCACCCTCCTAACAAGTTTTAATGAAGATTAAATTTCAACACTTGCACCCCTGGGAGACATACTCAAACCACAGACAAATCGTAGCGCTCGTCAATAATTGTGAAGATTGTTGGAAATATTCAGTATGCTTCCTTCAGGATGCATACTGTATGAAATAGTCAAGATAAATATTTGAGTTGGATGTTAGCCTAGGTAAGAAAAACAGTGACAGTGAACCCTGCATGCCAGAGGTACATTAATCAATAATTTATATTTAGATTAAACTTCGAGGTGGGAAGGCAAAGCAGAGGTAGCCTGGATCTATTTGTGACTATACAGTGTCTGGCATTCTAAGCAGTCCTAGGAACAGACATAGGCATGGAATCCTCACACAGGACCCTGATCAATAATGGTCTTAGGCAGGAGATAGGCCTCTTACTTAAGCATTTTTATAATGAAGAATCCATGTAATTAAATACACAGAAAATATTTTAAGGTACACGCTTTGCCACAGGCACGTTCTGAGTGTGGGGTATGATACAGTTGGTAGAACAGAGCAATGGAAGTTGGCACCAGGAATATGAAGCACACAATTCCTGCTGTCGAAGAGTCTACCTTCTGGCATAGTGACTGGAATAAAAAAAAAAGGCAGGAAGAAGAGTTCTGGAAGGTTCCATCAGTTGTACACTGTGACAGGGCAAACATGCATCTAGCATTGCAGAAACTCACTCAACCAAAGGTGATGGTCTGAAGGCTTCCCTTCAGTTTTATCTTGTCATTCAATCTTGTCAGCAATTCTCAATAGAAAAAAGCCAGTCTCTTTTGATTTCTTCAGATTTTATTTTATTTAATCTAAAAAACTTCCATTAAAATGAATAAATGTCTCTATTCCCTTTGCCCCAATTTTCCCCAATTCTCTTATCCCAGGAGAATGGGGCTACAAAAATATGTTTCTTTGCAGATGAGGCTCCTGGTAGAACTGCCCAAAACTACCTCATACTATACTAATTAAAATTAGCAAGGCAAATTAGGTGCTATATTGGAATGTGCTTTTCCTCCCTAATAGGGGGAATTGAGGTTGTTGGGTTGCTGGTTTTTAATTTGCTTATGACCTTAAAAGAGGCTGTTAGGTATGAAATGAAAGCGTGTACCTTACTCAAAGCAATGTAATCTAATACAATTTTCTGTGTATTTAATTACATGGATTCTTCATTATAAAGTCAGAAGTGTTTCTCACGGGTGCAAATTGCTGGATCTTTTTTATTTTTTATTTTTTCTAATTGAAAATCAGACCATTGGTCCAAGTGTGCCTGTAAATAAACATTCAGTTGAGAATAAGAGATTTGTGAGAAGATTTTTTTTTTTTTTTTTTAACTGAAAAATGCTTAAGTAAAAGCATTCACTCCACAGCTTTCACTCCAGTGTGGATATTAGGTTGCTGCACATTCTTAGTTACTGAGTGACAGCCTTATCTCCTTAGTCAGGCTAAGCACTTTCTGAAGAGCTAGTGACAACTTAATCTTTCCTATATTCTTCACCTCTAGGAACGGCTCATATCAGTCACTGCATAGTGAATTTTAACTGATTGGATAGATATTCATGAAGAAAATTCTCAAACATCAATGGTTGAATCTAATAGGTTAGTTTTTAAAAAGGATTTTAGTTTCTCATATGAGAAAATTTATCTTGAATTATTTGATAAATGTTATTAGGCTAGGTGATTTGATCAGTAACAATGAGGAACATTCCACTGAGGCCAATTTTTAAGCTCCAAGTTTCACATGTGACATGAGGTTGCAGATTTCCTCTCTAAGCATCTGGTTTAAGAATTTAGATATGATAAATTTTCATACACCTCTCGGCACACAGAAACACAAACACACACAATACTTTTCTTTACTAACTCTTATCTGCTCTTCAAGCCAGTTCTGCCAGTTTTTCCTGTTCTCCTTTTTACAACATCCTGTCTGTGTTTACTTCCATGAAAGCATCTTCCAGTCTCAATTTTAAAGTCATTAACCAACACACACTCTCAGATATTTTAAAATTGGCAATCACATACCTCCCCATTCCTGATACCTTCTGATGCTTAACACTAGGTAAGTGTTCATAATGTTTTGAAAGAATGAACAAAGCATCTCATGTCAGTTCTCTTTCTGCAAGTCTTATTGGACCCACCCACCCCACTCGCTCCTATCTAACTGTTGGGTTACTGAAGGGGCACAGAAGAGCAGCACAATGCCTTGTGAATTCACAAAGTGCAAAATCAACCCTAAAATGAATACAAATGGCCAAGCTTTATAAACCTTTGTGTCTGGCGACACAGCTTTAGATTTCAGCTTCATACCCAGAGTGCTGACAGATACAATAGCTGAGCAGTATTATAGTGGAGAGAATTGATTTTACTAATGCATGAAACAAGTGCAGCATTTTTATGCTAAGTAATTAGTTTTTGGCAAGGAAATCTCTGTGTAGAAAGAGGAACCTTTTTTTCTGGGTGACAGAACAATTTTCTTCATTGGAGTAAAATATTCTTTTCACAATCTGAATGTTTGGGGAATATATGCAAGTGAAAGGAACATGAGCATCCTCTTTGTATGGCTTGTGACACAATGGTAGATAGCAGACACAGAGAAATGAAACTCGACAGAGGGTCATGGGATTTTGAAATATACCTCCTATTCTCAAAGTGAAAATGGTGCTGGGGGCACACTCTTTAAGCCTCAGTTTCCTTCAGTGTGGAGTGGAATGAGAAGACAGAGATGGGAAATTTATTGGAAATTCATGTTTTACTGCTCTACCAACAAACATCTGTATCCACAAATTTGTATTTCTGGATGCAGTCATTCCAGAAGCTGACAATGAAATAATTTTTAAAATCAGCCACAACTATGATGGTTTGATCTTTACTGAACACAGACACACAGACACACACACACACACACACACACACGTACAGACTCATGCAAAAGAACTCTTAAAGACCTAATGAACTTAGGTAACCCACCTTGTCTCTTCGGTAAACATAGCTTATCCTGAAGTATTCCTCAACAGTTTTAATCTTATCCTATTTCCAAGCAATGTTAAGTACAAGTCTCTACAACTTTCTTACTTACGAGTAAATTTCTTTCTTGAATTCAAATGTGGCAACACTAAATTCTACAATTTTCCCTCCATAGGGTAAATATCACTTTTTCCAGATAAAGGGTTCATTTTCCTTTGATTTCTTAATTCCCTTAAAAGTTTGGCAATTAAGTGTACAAAAGTATGTTCAAAGGAAAAAAGGAAAGAAAGGAATATACAGAGCCTGGTAAATACCTATTTTATATTATAGATCACACAGAAAAGAGAATTGTATTGTTCTTTTTTATTAGAAGTTACAACACAATCTCCTCTTGGGTTACCCAAACCTCTTCCTATGAAGCTAATTTACAGTTTTTCCTTAATTCAGGAATGCCCAGCTAGCAGTTCATCAACTAAAAACCCTCCTCCTGTAGCCTGTTTTATGACAGGGAATAGTCCTGAAACAAAACCACAGTTCATTTGCATATACAGTGATCCCTCACCTCTCACAAGAGATACATTCCAGAGACACTGCCCTACCGCCCACGATAGGTGAAAATGCATGAAGTAGCTGTGTTATATTTATTTTATTATTTATATATATTTTAAGGCTTTATAAACCCTTCCCACGAGCCTATAAACCTTTTTCACTCTCTTATTAACCATTCCCACCATCTCATAAACATTTCATATGCTCCTAAACACTTTCTACACTCTTAAACCTACATAATTTTAACAACATGTAAAATTCTATATAGGTACTTGATGTGAAGTGGACAGAGGTGTTGAATGCATGGACACAGTGTGGGAGAGCAAACAGACCGAGGCTACAGTCACTGAGACAACCAGTGCTCAGGATACAGAACACAGTGCTGTGATTGGTCGCCTTCCACTCCATCAGCCAATAGTGTACTGTGTGCATTCTCGTGTCGGCAAACTTGAGCAAGTAGCAGTAGTGCATTGTATTTCCCTTCTGTACAGTATGGTATTTATCCACTGATGAAATATATACTGTATTTTATTTTAATTTAATATTCTTTTAATATGTTTGAATTAACATTTTTTATATTGATTTAAATTTTTAGGCAAAAATAATTAAAATCATAAATATTATATAAATGCCTATATATCACAAAATCCCACGATATAGCAAAAATTGCGTGATACAGATTAGGTACATTTTTCAAAAAAACTCATGATACAGTGAAGCCTCAATAAGTGACCCATGATATAGTGAGGGACAGTTGTATCCATAAAAGTTCAAACCTTATGCACCTAACTTCCCACCCCTCCAAATGTTAAGTGAAATTTTGATTTAAAATCTACCTGGAACTTTACACATGAAATATTGATAGAATCACTGAGAACAAAGGGAAGTAACTATCACTGGGCTTCTATCTAAAGCTGAAGCCAATGCTATAAATTTCTTAACTCCTTGGTAGAAAGCTCAAGCTCCCTTTTGGTTTAACTGACATATAGAACATCTTTATGATCACTGCCTCAATAACCAACTTCTATAAAGCTGACCTAAATGCCAAACCTTAACTGATTTTCCAATCATAGATTAGCATATTTTAATCAAATAGGAACACATACTCTTTTGGAAATCAGGTTATAACTAGAATTTTTGTTTTTTCACAAGAAGACATCACACATAAGTTTTATAAGAAGTTTCTCTTGTTAAAAACAGTGAAGTTCAGATGACAGTCTCATCATTTAGATGAGAATACTAAGGCTATAATATCCTTAAGTGAAACCAATAAATACAGTTATAGATGGGTTTGTTGACCAGAATCTCCTGAGTAGATGGTTATAAGGCCTACTCTTATTCTATACTGCAAAATTTGAATTATTATATCCAGAGATGGGGCTCAGGAAATTATATCTCTCTTTTTGTTATTTTTTTTTAAATAAAGAGTCTTCTTACATAGTCCAGGCTCACCTAGAACTCATGGTGATCCTCCTGCCTCAGCCTCCCAAGTGCTGAGATCCTAGGTATGCACCACTAGGCCACCAGTTTAAAATTGCATTTTCAACTACACGTAATTCTTGTATTTAAATATATGAATCTGTGTTCTAGAATGAAAGATTTAAGGTGCTTTTATCCAGGAGATAGATAAAGTAAAAGGGATAAAAAGAAAAAAGTGAATGACAGTGTTTTCCATGATGCATGAAGACTAAGGTCTGATGCTAAGAATAATGTACAGTGCAGACTCAGTGCCTGTGGCAGGCCTGACCCTCATGAGTACTGAAAGAATGAGGCTGGCAGAATGAATGATTGATCTCTAAACTCTGGTACATTTGTCTATAAGCATTCGCTCCAGGATGCAGTCAAGGAACTTTCGCTTACTTCAGTGAACATCTATGAATCATTCTGGCTTTGATGTGCTAATGATTGCTTATCTTGGACATAATAATAAAATAGCTGTATAAAAGGGAATGATTAAAACGAATGATCTGTGCTTACCTCCATATTTTGTATATTAAAGAAAATTGCCCAACTGTTCACAAAGAGAGTTGCTTATCTGTTGTCTCTCAAATGGTCCTCAGCAACCATTTTCAGAGTATATATGTTATTGTTTCTACTTTCAAGTGAGGAGACTAAGGCCTTAGATGTTCTGAAATGGGTTCAGGTAATAAACAATGCTTTTAGAAGAAAATTAGTGGACCCAACTTCTTTGAAAGCTTTTGTTCCTTTACTATGGTGTGAGTGATTGGCACTTAGATGAAAAGCCAGCTACGTATGTGTAAATCTATAGTATGAGAGTGATCCTACAATCCTAAGCTATACATTTAATGATAAAGCAACACTATAGAGGTATTATGCATATTTTTGAATACTAATATATTGAAATGCCATGACTGGGAAATTGTTCCAAACCTTCCATAATTTATCTTTCAATATAAGGTAAGGATTATTCTTAAAAAAACCAGACTCTTTAGGGATTCACTGTAATGTGCACTTTGCTTTGGGTAAAGAGCTGAAATTCTGACATAGAATGAGAATTCAGTGTTTGAAATGGGTCACTTGCTTCCCTAAAATTAAGTAAAAACAGTCTATAGAAGAATGAAGCAGCTGCTAGTTATTCTAGCTTTGCTTTAGGAAAGCTCCCTTTCTGCAGGTTGATTATTTTTTCCTTCTAGAAATGAAGCCCATGGTCTTTGTATTTGGGAGAAGTGAACTTAGATTATAGCAATTTTCCAACAGGAAGGCGCCAACTCCTACATTTCTCAAATGACAAAACTGAAATGTGAGCATATTGTTCCCAGAAAAGGTCCTAAGTGAATACTGCAGAACACAATGAGATCTTTTGTTAGCACTATCTGGATAGAAGGGGGTGAACGGATCAGTCTTGGCTCTCATAATCATATTTATTAATACATGTCACACCTAAATATGTATCTCTAGAGAAATGCTTGGTTTATCTTGAGACATGAATAACGATGCAGGTCAAGAAAAGAGTACAGCTGCATGTTTTTCCTCATGCCTGAAGCAGCTGCTAGAAATTTAAATATATTCATTGAATTCCCCTAAGATTAGAAACACATAGCTACTGTATCTCTGCTCTCAGCTACTAATATTAGAATTATCTAGGAACTGCGAGTATAATTTGGGTTTCAGACAGTGTGATAAGCAGCACAAACATTATCTGTTATAAGAAAAAAGCCCATTATTTATTGTAAATTTGTGCTCAGAAATTTTTGAATAAAATTTCCACCATTCTTAATTTCCTATCACCTTGTTTTGAAATTCTGGATTGTTTTTATTGTTTTTGTGTTGTTTTGTTTTTGTCTTTGTTTTTGTTATTTTCTTTCTGCTCTTTTCTCTTTAATACAAAATTTTAAAAAATTCTGTTAACGCTTTCAACTGTGAGCATGCCTGGCCAGAATCTTTTTCTTTGGGAAACCTAGGAGAGCTAAATAGATTAACATTTTAAGCATGTTTTCCTAATCGTGATGACAGGACAAAAAGGCAATTCTGTCATCTCAGGACACAACACTTATAATATAATTTACTCAATTTCTTCCTTTTATCCTCATGCCACCACCTTATTCTAGCCTTCGCTGAATGGCTACAGGATTTTGCCTATTAGTTACTTCCAATTCTAGTCCATGTTCTATCATTTGTATACTAAGTTTTTATACCTGCAGTGCTAGAATGTGATTCACATCAATAAAGCTTCAGTGACTCCCCATAGCCTAACAAATGAAAGCCAAAATCTATCCCACCTTGGTACTGAGATTTCCACAAGTCACATATTATATTGCTTGTTTTTTCTACTTGTTTCCCATTTTTCTATTCTGGGTCAACTGCCATGCTTACTCTTATTTGAATGATGTTTTGTTTCCTCTTTTCAGTCTTTGCTGGTGCCACTTCTTCTCTAAGGATTGATCCTCCCTTTCATGTTTTCTCTTCTTCAGGGCTTATCTCAAATGCATTGCTCCCCAAATTCTTAAATAAAATGGTTTTCTTTTTCCTTTTCTTGAACAAAAGGTACTTAACCAGTTTGGTGGCAGTTTGTTGTTTGTGCCTTGCATCATTGTGAAGTGGATGTCTGTCTTACCCAGGCATCTAAGTGGCCAGAAGGAGCTCCATCTTTTTCACTTCTGAATTTCTTAATGGATGACACATACACAATGATATAGTAAGTGGGCTGAGACGAGCTGACCATAGACACAGCATCACTAGGTACACTTTTCATGCCCTGGATTTACAGGCCAAAATTATAGGAGGTTAGAAGCTTCATCAAGGTGTGGAAGAGGTGACCATGACAATTTTCCTCTTCATTTTGATCATATAACCAATATACATATTGTCAATTATATAATGTATATAACTGAATAGATAAATTTAAACAAGAAAGAAGGGGAAATACATTATATATGTATACACAAGATGGCTAAGATAATTGTCCTACTACTTTCTATTGCTTTAGGGAAAGGAACAATCAATGTTTAATTGTTTGATCAATCTGACATGTCTATATTTGTTTAAGTGAGTAACCAATTTGAAGATAGCAATATGTAATACAACAATCATTGTTAATTTCCTATCACCTTGTCTGAAATCCTGTATTGCTTTTATTGTCTTTGTGTTGTTTTATGTCTGTGTGTATATTAGTATGTGTTCATTCTTTTATCTTTAGTATGTGTTCATTCTTTTATCTTTATGTAATAAACATAAAAGGATTCATAATATACTTCACTTTATGTTTGAACTCTTTAAATTTTACACTCTTATTACATGTCAGTTTTGACTATCTACATTGCTAGTACCCAAAAACCATACGGCTGGCAGCTACATTATTTGATGAATCAGATAATTACTACAGAGCAATTCCCAGAGAACAAGCAAGTATATACATAATATAGGTATTATAAAGCCTTCTTAAATAATGTTAGGCCATTTATAGGCAAAAGTAAAATATTGCAGCCTACAATGAATGAAGTGAAGCAACACAAGAAGTTGTTATTGTTGGACAAAACGTAACATTCTAACTGGAGGCACATGAGAAATAGATTATTTCACATTATGTAACTTTACAAAATTATTTTACCCACTGAACTTTTTCTTTTGTAAATTATGTGAAGGAACACAATTTTACTTTAATCCTCCCAACTGTATTTATCTTGACAGGCTGTCCTTTGGAGAAAAAATTTAAATAATAATGAAAAGTAGTCACACAGAGACAAAAAGTCATTCACTGCTTAAATTATAGCTGATATTTTTCATTTTACAATTATTGATATGAATCTGTAGCTCAGGTTAAGTTTATAACTTTCTTAAAGAGAGAGAGACCATGAGTCCTGTCAAATGCAGGTTTGATATCTGTATTTCTGATGTATTTTGTTAATAAGATCCATTCTGTCACACATTATTGTTAAGCTTGCTGAAGTAAATCACAAAATACAAGAAACTATGGGAAACTAATCACATCCTCCCCAAACACCCACAGTAATCTTCTTGTATATTGACTGCTGCTATAGATTTCCTTTTAATCTAGGAGGTTACAGGACACTGCAGAGGGCAGCTCAGATAAAAGGATCCTTCCTCTGAGCTGTTGGATGCAAATTCTTTCCTTCTCATGCCTTGGTCTCCTCACCTATGAACTACACGCAAGTTAATTTATTCTGCAAAATAATTATCAGTGTCGATTGAAGAAACATATATATTCATGTAAATAAAACTTACTAGGTACTCAGCAGAGGTTTGCTCCCTTATTCCTTCCCTTTTTCCTCTGGATACTCCATAGATGCTGACAAAAGAAGACTTTATGTACAAAAGTCAACACCTAGGAAGCTTCGAGCTTTGTTGAGTCAATGAAAGCAGAACTCCACTGAAACTTAACATCGATTACTCTCTTCTGGGACTTTCCCTATCATTCCTATTCATACTACACATTGTGGAATATGAATCATAGTTTTCTAATAATTTCAGATGGTTCTGTAACTTAGTCTTTTCTTTCTGAACAGATTTTTAAGGTTTTGAACATAGGGACTTAGTAGTCTACTCGTGGGAGTCACTCCAGGACCTTGGCACAAAGCACCTTCAAGGTAGGCTGCTAAAAATCACTTTAGTTAATTGACTGCTCTCGAGGAAGAGTTCCATTTAAACAAAAGGCTATTGTATTGCACTTGGCAATGAGCTACCCGGAGGTGCAATAGAAGTATAAAGGCAATAATGGAACAAATTAATTAATGGGAACTAATTAATTCTCCAAAAATACCTGGAAACTGTTACTTCCGAGTGGAAAAAAAAAGAGTAAATGGAAGTAATTTGATTGCAAATGTCTGATTAAGTGCTAGAGTTAGGGGTAAAATGTACACTGTGGAATTCCAGTCCTTACTCTAACTTATATTCATTAAGAGATTTTTCAAAGCCCTAGCTAAACAGGATTCTCATTTCAAGTGGGTGAGAAACATTTTCTGTAAATGCTATACAATATTCCACACCATTACATACTGTGAATTAGTCCTATAAATAACGGAAGTTTCACTGCAATATTCAGTTTGTCTATGCTCCATTATTCTATATGCAAAGCTTAAGGGCACCTGAGGGATAATTCATCTTACTCACATTAAAATGATTTTCTGCCTCAGTTAACACTTTTCCATCAATTATTCCAAATTGACATTCACTCATGAAATTTTAAATCACTGAAGACTAGGGTAAATGGTATACTCTATGCAGTTCCTTCTATGAAAGGAAAAAATTATTTTTATTATCTCTTGTACTGCTTTATCTTCCTGTCTTTTGCTTCTAGTTTTAAATTTCTTTCACACATATTTTAACTCCTACTGAGTGCCAAGAGATTGTCAATGCTACTATGAGTGTTGGATCAACTTTGCATCCACCATTGCAACTAACACAGTCACTGGAATATGCACACATGAACAGACACACAAACACATGCACATATGCACTTATGGAAATGTATGAGCATCTATTATGATTTCATATCTTAAACCCCTTAAATCTCTCAAATACTGGTCACAGTGCTATAACTGATCAATACAGAAATTGATCTCATGAAATTAAAAAAACATTATATTGGGCAGAGGATACTAATTGAAATAGATGCTAAATTAGCAGTAATAAAAATAATTTTATTTGTGAATAAGCTTTCTAAGGAAGGAAACGGACATATTAAATAATGACTTGTACTGGCCTGGGAATATTTCACATAGGACAGTTAAAGAAGATTTTCTGAAGCCAAGATAACTAAATCCAAAAATGAATAATGAAAGGATGAAAATGATGTGATGATCTCAAGAAAGACCGTTTCAGGTGGTGGAAATATTTTGTGCAAAGAACCTGAGCCAGGAGACAAAAAGAAGTGTCAGGGGTGAGTGGAAGTCCCAGAAGAGAGCGTTAGATGGGGGGAGGGACAGATAACAGAGACTCACAGGTCCACCCCTAAGGATTTTAATAGAAATGCAACAGAAAATCTTGTAAGAGTTTTAAGTGGGGATTAAGAACTAATTGATTTATTTTTTGAGACAGGCTTTCATTAGGTAGTTTAGACTGGCCTTGAACTCACTGTGCAGCTTAGGTTGGCCTCAAATTCATAGTAACCTCCTGCTTTGGCACCATGAGTAGTAGGATTACAGGTGTGAGGCACCATGCCCATCTCTGATTTTTTTTAAAGTAAGCACCTGCCATGGGAGGACTTAACTGAGGAAGCACTAGCTCGTAGTCTCCATTTACAAGATGATGATCTGGAGCAGGTGCCGAAGCATAGATGTAGAAAAGTGCATGCACTGCGGATGTTTGCATAGGGAAGCATGGCACACCTACTAATGGTTTCATGTTCTTAGGGTAGAAAGAGAAATGCGGAGATTCGATGGTTTTTGTCTAAATAATAAGCCAAGCCACCATTTGGTGGGATGGGGAAGAGGGAAGGAAAAGTTAGTACCATTCAAGACAAGCGGTAAGCACCACTTTAAAGTCTTACTATTTCACTCGTAGAAATGGAGAACTATTTCTATCCGTTCTCACAGAGAACTGAAACTCTGAAAAGCCAAGAAATTTGCCCGAAGTCATATTTTTGACTGGAATTTGACTAAATTTTCCTTTGTATTCTTTTTTGTCAGGCTTTTCATTCATTTCTGAAAGAACATGAATCTGACTTTAGAAATACTCCGCGTGCAAAATGGCTTACTGCTGCGACACCGCCTTCCTGTGCCACCCTCTATGCCTGTTGGGCGTGGTGGTGATACAGAAAGGGAGCTTTATCTATAAAGATTTCACTTCCGACAGTTGAGTACACTACTATAAAGTGAAAAGCAGTGACATTCTCAGCTGAATGTAAATCTTGTCAGCTACATCATTACAGTTTGAATTAGTTTCAAAACAGTAAAAAAAGTAACATAAAAGATGTCATCCTAATTAACCTGCGAATTTGGTAGCTAACAGTATCATGCAGCAAATCTCGTAACTAAGTGGCGAAGTATTCATATTGCCTATCAACTCAAATGGTAAAAGTCCCGAGGAATTCCCAGCAAATCACCCATGAAATTTCTCTAATAGCTTGCTCACATTTAAAAGTGGCTCTTTCCACCATAGAGGGTCACAGGTAAACTTTCTTCAGAGTTCTAAGAGAGCACAGGGATGTGGGTACAGAATGTACTTCCTCAGAGGAAAGGAGATCACAGAAAAGAGGTTAGATTCTTCCAGACAAATAAGTATTTTTTCCATTGCATTAATTTGAGACAAATGAGGTTTTTTTTGGTTTGTTTGTTTTTGTTTTTCCATTGCACTAATAAACAGTGAGACACTACTTACTTCTTAAGTACATGGTATTATTTCCAGGAAAATTCATGTCCGAAATTCTGAACAAACGCTTTTTCTAGGGTATTTTAAAAGCAAGTCTAGGGCCACAGATATAGCTCAGCAGCACAGCTCAATCAAAGATTCTGAGTTCAATTCCCAGTACCCGCCCCCCCTCCCAAAAAAAGTAGGTTTAGTCTGTACTTTCAAAAACTGTACTTCTTTCATTTGTGCATTTTCAGACAGCCTAGGTCGAGTACATAGCACCAAAAGGATAGGAGTCCTGCCCCTGGTATTAAGCAGATATGGTTTGTCATTTCAACCTAAGATGTAATTGGTACATCTTTTTAACATGTAAAAATGAAACAAAACAAAAACCTTAATCCTTTTGTTCCAGCAAGACAAGTTAGAAAGGGCAAAGTTTTACAATTTATGAAGAGAATATTATTTTGTATGTTAAAATATTTGGCTCTCCAAAATGATATTTTTTTTTCTTATGAAAGACAAAAAGCTGCTCTAATGAACTAATATAGAGTTGGGCGTGGTGGCTCATGCCTGTAATCCCAGCACTTGGGAGACTGAGGCAGGAGGATCCTGCAAGTTTGAGACCATCCTGGGCTACTAAATGAGCTCAAGGCCAGCCTGAACTGCATAAGGAGACTCTGTCTCAGAAGACCAAATAAATAAATAAATAAATAGATAAATAAATAAATAAACTAATGTAGGTAAGTGTTGGAGAATATCTTAACTTTCTTCCAGAAAATTTGCATTTATTAAAGTTCCATGAAAATGTAAAACTGTTTTTAGAATTTTTTGATACATAACAATCATGCAAAGTTTGGTGTTTTTAATGCAGAAACATGCCAGTTAACCACACAAAATTATTACCACTTCAAATCTATCAGGCAAAAATTAAATAACTAATGCTTAACAGTACCAGGTACTGCCAAGTATATGGGATAATATAAATAAAGAATTACTGCAAAAAATATAAATTGTGACATTGTTTATAATATAAAAATCTAGGAGAATAATTCCAAAGTTTTAACAATTAGAAAGCAGTTCAATAAATTGCAGTATACCTCTATAATTGGATGTGACATAGAATTTTAGATGAACAAATTATAGCCATACATGTCAACATAAATATATCTTGAAAACATAAGAATCAGTGTAAAACACAAGTTACCAAAGGATACACAGGTTATGGTACCTATTCACGCACGTCACCCTCATACATACTACGTATTATACGTGGACATATCTGCATGTAATAAAAATGTTTTTTAAAAAAGTAGGTGGGAAAGACAGACCAACCTGAGAAGAATTTCTATTTCTACAGAGGCACTGGTGAAAAATATACATATAAGTTGAGTAAGGATCTAAAAAAACACAGCCAAATGTTATTGCTAACCTGTAATTTCAAACAAAAATAGTTTAATTTCATGTATTTATTTTGGGTACATTTTCTCTTATAATTTATGTGAAAGCCCTTGCATATTAAATTCAAACTTTCCATATGGAAGTGGTGGTGAAGATTTTTAAAGTCTTGTAGCTCTCATGCTCACAAGAAAACTTTACTGGCAGAAATATGAATGTTAAATATAAAGTTAAATGTACACAGAGTGAAAATAAAATTATTACCTTAGAAGTAGTTAACACTGTCAAGTGGCATGAGAGTTAATAGAACAGAAAAAAGAATCAGTAGAGTCTAATCAAAATCTTGCTGGGTCTGGTGGTCATGCCTGTAATCCCAGCACTCAGGATGCTGAGGCAGGAGGATCACTGTGAGTTTGAGGCCAGCCTGGGATACAAAGTGAGTTCAAGGCCAGCCTGAACTGCAGAGCAAGACCCTGTATCAAAAATAAAATAAAAAATCAAAACAAAAAAATCTTATGTTGGATTTTTTCTCCCAATTGTGACTTTGTATTCTAAGTATAGTTGCATCACAGATAATAACATTTATTAAAATATATTTATTTTTATTACAGTGACATGTTACTCTTCAACATTTCATTTTCCTTATGACAGCAATATCACAAAAGTCAATGACAAAGAAAAAACTCGATGTTGACATTTTATAGATAACAAATGATTATGACTATATTGAAGATTTTGGTTAATACCTCAATGCAAGGCAATTATTAAAAGACATCAAAGGATAAATAGAAAATTTATTGTTGACAGCATGGCTTAATTAAGGGGCTCATTTATTTGGAAGAATCAACTTTCTATCGATTACACTAGTGATGAACATCTCGGGCCTGTACAAAGCCAACCTGCAGTAGTGCCTTCTTACCTCTGGCCAGCAAGACCTTGGCTCATTGTAGATTGTTTCTCAAATAATTCTGCACTGTGGAAAATCTTGTTGTATAGGACATAATTTGTAGGTGAGAAAAGTTGAAAGTCTGAGAGGACGTCATAATAAATGCCAAAGAAAATGATCATTATCTCTGGAAAGAATTTTGAGTATGAATTAAAACCCCTAAATAGCATGGTATCTGAAGTGAATGATTACTTTTGAAATCCAAGTTGTTAACTTTGCCTCTTAGAGATATGACTGCAGATTACAGGAACAGAAAAGGCAATTTTTATAAGGACTGACATTTACCAATGCTGTAATTGAAGTGTGCTTGGATCCATCTATTAGAACTTATCATGAAATTTGATGCAAATATCTAGAGAAGAGAATAGAGGTGAAGACTGTTATGTCATTGTTTCAATAGCTCTCTAAGGGGAAGGATTTAACACACTGATTCATAAGCCTCTGGACTGTTATTATATTTTGAAAATGAACTTCATTAGAGAATCCTAAAGAACACCAAGTCTGTCCACTTCAGTGTGTTCTAAGAGACACATAAAGAGCTTCCAGGTAACTTAGCACTTCCATTCATAAAATGAAGTTGGAAAACCTGCATGTCAATGGAAGGATATCCTAGGAAGCATGAAATACCATGAAATGAATAACCAAAAATAAAATGTAGCTTAGATAAATCCAAACAACATATGGAATCAGAGAGAATGTAGGTAATCAAAACGAACATAAACGAACTCCACGATGTCAGCTGTTTCAGGCTTTTGCACAGTTTTGTTTAAACGGTGTTATAATTTGAAAGCTATCTTGTTTCTTAATGCTTGACAGGCTTACAACACCAGCTTTTTTTGTGAGCTGTTGTAAAAGTGATACAAATGGAAAAGTTAAAGATGTCTCATCTATATACTCTTTATGATGATATTTCCACAATATAATTATTTCCTTTTACCAGTCAATATTGTAATACAAGTACCATATTTAAGGTTGGTAAAATACAAAAAGAAAATGCACATGATTGCATGAAGGCTAAACAAAAACAGTACTGCTCAGGAATAGTAAAATAAAACAATATAGCTGATTTGAAAGTATGTCTTCACATTTATGGTTTCACTACAATACTAGTGAAGTGTTACTTTTTATGACAATGATATATAAATATTTTTGCAGTTTTAGTTATCTGTAAAATGACTCATGTGATTAAACTGTATGATGGTAACACATTTGGAATACATTGTTTGAAGGGAAACAATTTATATTTATCTCACTTACACACACATATAAATTCTCCAGGAATGGCTTTTCAAAAGGTCTTACAGTGATATGAAGCCATAGTCCTACAATATTTTAATGCTATCTCAGAAATGTTACAAAATTACCTTAAACTTTTTATTAGAAAATTTCATAGAATTCAAGTACATATGATAATTCTATTTGTAGGAAATTATTGGATTTTAAGGTAAGCAGCATAATGAAACAGGTAGACATCATAAATTTTGCTAATATAATGGATTACAAATGTTTGTTTGTAAAAGTATTCATTTGGATCATAAGGGTATTTAACAATATATGTTTAATAGTTCTTCACTTGGAGAGATTTGCATTGACTTTCTGTCTAATTAATTAGACACCTATATAAAAATAAAAAATGCATAGCACCTATAATCCCATTATTAGAATTTAGAGGCAATCTCATCAATGAATAAAAGCCTCTACAAAAGAATGCTCTAATTTATCTTTATCCCTCCATCAAGAAACTAGGATGTAACATACATTAACAGACATTATCAATAGATCCTGCTGTTTCTGAAACACAGAGTATACACCCATTAAAATTATACATATCAATCTATTTTTACATAGGCGGAGTTCCACCTCACAGTGTCGAACAAAAGGTGGCTTACATAATGACATACATAGTAAGATTTCTTACGTATAAAAGTTTATATCAATAGGTATGCATATGCACACATTCCTTTTTTTAGAGAGAAAAGAACAAGAACAAAATAACAAAAACAAAGACAAAGACACAACAAAACAACACAAAAACTATAAAAACAATACAGAATTTCAAATCAAGATGATAGGAAATCAACAATGGTTGTTGCATTACTCATTGTTATCTTCAAAGTAGTTGCTCAGGTTATCAGACATAGGTATGCCAGATTGACCAAACAATTAAATATTAACTGTTTCTTTCAATGAACCAATAGAAATTAGTACAACTATCTTAGCTATCTTGTGTGTGTGTATATATATATTTCCCCTTCCTTCTTTCTTTTCTTCTTTCTCTCATCCCAGTTATTCTTTCCTATTAAGCAGTTTCTTTCCCTTTCACACTATCTATTGTATCTTTCAGTTTTATTTACTCTTTCAGGGTCTTACACTAGGGAGACAATACAATGTTTATACATGTGGGTCTGATTTATTTTGCTTATGAGTATGGTCTCTAGTTGCATCCATTTACCTTTAAAAGCCTGGAGTTTATCTTTCTTTTTGGCTGAGTAATATTCCATGGTATACAAATACCACACTTTTCTTATCTTCAGTTGGCAGACATTTGGGTTGTTTCCAAAATTTTGCTATGACAAATTGTGCTGCTATGAACATGGGTGCACATATATCACTGTGGTATGATGTTTTTAATTCTTCTGGGAAAATACCCAGTAGGGGAATGGCTGGGTTAAATGGGACCTCTAATCCTAATTTTTTGAGGCTCCAGACTGATTTCCAAAGTGGTTGCACCAGTCTACATTGTCACCAGCAGTGGAGAAGAGTTGCTTTTTTCCTGAAGCTCCTTGAGCATTTGTTGTTGGTTCCTTTCTTGATGGCAGCCATTCTTACTAGGTGAGATGAAATCTCAGTGTTGTTTTAATTTGCATCTCTTGAGTGACCAATGATGTTGGACATTTTTTCATGTATTTATTTGCCATTTGTATTTCTTCATTTGAGAAGTGTGCATTCATCACAGATGCCCATTTTGGGGTTGGATCTTTGAATTTGGGCTGCCTGAGTTTTTTCAGTTCTTTATATGTTCTAGATATAAGTCCTTTGTCTGAGGGACAGTTAACTAAAATGTTTTCTCACTCTGTGGGTTGTCTTTTCACTCTACTGATAATTTTGTTTCAAGTACAAAAGCTTTTCATAGGATGAGATCTCAGTGGTTGATTCTTTGAAGTGTTGCTTCTGATGCAGTTTGGGTTTTGCTCATGAATACTGTGCCTTCCCCTATGTCTTCAAGATTTCAACCTATTTTCTCTTCCAGTAGATTTAGTGTTTCTGCTTTAATATTTAGATCTTTGATCCATTTTGACTTTAGTTTATGTACACAAATATTCTTAAATAATTATATAACTGGAAGGATATTAACAACGAGATATGAATTTGGGTGAAATTTACAATATACAGTAGTTGAGAATCATATTTCTGAAATCACAGTGCCTATGTTCAAAGTTCAGTCTAACAATTTACAAAGCATCTGACTATAAACACGTTGCTTAACTTCTTGGAGTTGTCATGTTCTTATCTGTGAAATGAAACTAACAATACCTTCCATATGATATAAATTTTAGTTAAGTTCCTGTTGCATAGTAAGATCTAATTAAATATTGTTAGGTATGTGCTTTCATTGTATAACGTTTGTAACAAAGAACATGTATTGTTTACAAGAAATCTATCATTAAAAATTTTGTGATAAAATACAAATTTAATGAAAAGCTACTGATTAATTTCATAATTAACTCTAAGGTTTCAATATATTTATGTCTAAACTACTCTTATGACTCGTGTTAGTATTTTAGAATTAATATGTTATTAGTCTCTTCAATAAGTCCATTCTCAACACTGTGAAATTCCTTAAGAATTGAACAGTCTTTGATCAAAAAGGATTATGAAGCCAATGCTGGGCTTCCATAGGAAACATGGGCAATTTACACACATGTAAATGTGCTTGTTGACTGTAATTTATTATAGTCTTTATATATTCAAATTACTGTAGGTTTTTACAATAAAGATAAATGGGACTCATCATATTGAGTTATGTATATATCTCCTGAAAAAGCAAATCATGTCTTCCCATAAACCATGTTAAATCATGTAGGCCAAGTGAGAAATTTTTGTCTGTAGCACTGTAGTAGAAATCTTTGGATGGTGATTTCATTCATTATATCTATGGGGCATACTTCAAATGTAAAATTTTGTATAGCTCGATAGATGGACAGATAGACAGATAGATACAGATTTTTTTTGAGACGGCATCTCACTATGAAGTTCAGGCTGGCCTTGAACTTACTATGTAGCCCAGGCAGGCCTTAAACTCCTGATGATCCCGTTGCCTTAGCCTCCCAAGTGCTGGGATTACGGGTGTGGGCTACCACACCTAGCCCCAAATTTCCTATTCTATCCATAGATAGTGTTGGCCTTATTTGAATCCTTTTTCCCCTCAGCAATTTTTTATTGGTGCATGTCTGCAATACATGAAGTCTATATGTGTTTTGGTGTGTGTATATATATATATATGTATATACCTTAATAAGTTTTGATCCTTCTTTCTCCCTATCCTTCCCTCCCCTTCCCATGATCCTCTCCTCCTACACCAAAAACTCTGCCTTTATTTTATTGTTTATTTATCATTGAGTCTTTCGTATGAGGGAAATCATGTGATATTTAACTTTCTGTGCCTCACGCTAGTGATTACTTTCTGGAGAGCTCTAATTAAAACTCTAACTTCATATTGAATGAGAATAAAGAAAAATGCTAAGATGATAAAAAGCACTTTAATCTTAAACTGTGATCTCTGTTAGCATTTAAAAAAAATCTCTGTTGGCACCACAGTCACTGGACACTGCAAAAATACAGGCGCCTATGTTTTAATCACGTCTACAACACAGCACAGTTACTCAATGCCATGCATGTCACCATACTTGGTTCTCCTTTGGAGGCTCTCAGTTCTCACAGCAGAGAGCAGAAAATCTAACAAGACACCAGCTTTAAAAATAAACTATCAAGAGAAAGTGCAGCTAATTCCTTGAAATTGTACCACCCACAGTGCTTTCCAGAGGTCATAGGAAGAGGGTGGCAATTAGTTGTCCCTGGGGCTCCCACTGTTTATTCCTCTGAAGATATCAATCTCTGTTGCTCTGTTCTTCACTCTTGTTACCCAAAAGCAGGCCAGAGTAGGCAAGAAATAAGATGTCCTGTATACACAGTACGCTTCTATTTTATTTACCGCAAATCTTTAAAGTCTTTTATATTTACTAACAGTGTCCAAGGCACAATCCTAGAATTTTCATATACCTTATTCTCACAAATTTATAATAACTATTATTTAATTTTAATAGAGGAAGAAATTGAAGATAAGAAAGATTAAGGTACTGGTGAGCAATAAACATGTTAACAATAACTGGTTAACAGATGTTTAAAAAAGAGACAGTATGAGTACTTCCTGGTCACTTCTACCTGTTATCCCAGCATCAGGGAGGCTGAGGCCAGGAGTTCAAGGCCAGCCTGGGTTACCTAGTGAGTTCAAGGCTACCCTGAACTATATAGCAAGATGCTGTGTCAACAGACAAACAAAGGAAGAGGCAGTGAGTCTAGAACCCTAAACCTATTTGTATGTGGCGCATGGAATCTGTTGAGTGCCTGCATTGCTGTTATTATTCAGGGATCTGTGCTTTGCTCTCATTGTTCCTTTTCTATTGCAATGATTGATTCAAATCCATTACCACCAACAAATCAACTTTTAAAGTACTAACCAAAAGGGACAAAAATAATTATGCAACCCTCTTCTTGGCAATTCTGAACAACATCCAAGCTTACTGAAACTGGGTCATAGTTAAGACCACATCATTCTTTCTCCTTCAGTGATTAAAAAAACAATTCTTTCTCTAAAATGAAGATGTGAATAATGCTGTCATTCAAGACACCAGAGATGTAATCCATGTAAACAAAGAAATAGCTATTCACTAAGAGTTTGGCATTGACTTCAGATCTGAATCAAAATGCTTTCTCTTCAAAATTTGAAATTAAAAACTGTTTCTTAATTCTTTGGGCAAGAATTATCCAAAAGTAAAGTTGTCTTTCTTTTGAAAGCATTTAGAGACTTACATATTTAAGCCATGAATACACACCCCAGTGCCTAATATTATGGTAAGTTGCTAAGTGCTTCTTCTCTATTCAAGAGAAAGAAAATCTAAAATGGTAAAAGAGTGATTGACAACCTAGTCTAATGCTAATCTAAAACCACTGGCAACTGTCAAGATGCTTGCAGAAACAATTTCTCCCTACTTCAAAACTGACATGGGCACTCATTTTGGCCCAGTGTTCATTGAACATAAATGGAAATGCTTTTACCCAATTCAACATGTACAGCATTTTCTCCACTGACAGAGAACTTTTCTAGCCAAAGTTCAGATCTAGATTTGATGAGGACTGAAGCTTTTACAATTTGGGAATCTTGAAGAAAAACAAAATATATAAAATTACCAATATGAAATTGGGTACCTAGTTTGGAAGGGACTCTGCATTTAAGGTTTATTAGCATCATAATAAATCAGCTTCTGTCTTCTGCAGATTTTCATTGCATCTTCAGGCATGTGCTGATTAAAAATATTTACCCGATTTGTTTGCAATAGGACAATTATAATTATTTCATGAGAGAATTATAATGAATCTAAGTAAACCTATTTAAGCCAATCAAAAGGATAATTTACATACTATTCAGAGTTCAAGAATAGCAATCTTTTAGGGATTGAATACAATATGTATTAATTCTTATTTGCTCCGCACTCAGCATTCTAAAAGGCACATTAAGATTTCACAGCAATATGCATAAATTACAGGACAGTTAAGAATGTAGTGGGTATTTGCTAGGTAGAAGAAAACATTAAAAGACTACTTGGGTTCTGTTTAGCAATCTTTGAAGTTGTTTATTAATCTCGATGCAAGACAGAAGGGATGCAGGATCGACCCAATTTAAACAAGGTTTTCAGTGCTTTCTAAACAGTATGGAGGTACAGTAACCTTCCTGAATAGCTTTTAAAGGTTCTAGGAGAATCAGAGTTCTGTGTGTTAGGGAAATAAGATGATAATTTACATTGTTAAAGTTGTAAGAACACTACTTTCATCTAAGGTTTCTGAAGTCAAAGGTACCTTTAGAGCTGCACTGCAAATAATTTCCTTGGTGCCCCCACTAGATACATGGGAACACAGCTGAATTTATATTCTCACATTCTCAATCCTCAAGGGAAAGACTTTGACAGAAAGTGAAGAGAAATAGCTTGGTATGATGGGAAAAACACTGCGGCAAGCTTTGGAAGAGTTAAAATCTAGTCCAGTGGTTCTCAAGGTATAACATACAACAGAGGCACACAGTGGGCTTGTTAAAAAATACAGAATAGTGGACTCTAGAGTTCTAGCAGGTCTGGAAAATAGGCCTGAAAAATTTGCATTTTAAATATATTCCTTGGTAATATTAATACCACAAAAACCATAGTTTGAGGCAGAACTATTTATCTAGTCTCTGTGTGGCTCCATTTCTCATCTGTAAGTGGGGGTTTTGACCTAGAAAATGTCTAAGGTACATTTCAGCATTTAATACTTCATAATTCCCTGATTTGAACACACTGTGTGTAAACAGACCCAGCAGTCTCATTCTATTGATTTGTATTCAAATTTTCCAGTGTATTCTATACAACGTGGAAACAGTCTTAAACGATAATTTCCTTTTGCTTCCTTGCAAGACTGATATTTAAAGCAGCTTAATATATTTAAATTGATTGAAAGACTTAATCTAAACATAAAATATCACATAGTGCAGTTATAGATGATACAATGATTTATGACAGCTCAGATTTCAGGTTGGAAAGATGGAGAAGATTACAGAGAATATGCTGTACTCAGAAAAGTAGTATAAATAGAAATCATCCACTTAGCAAATTGTTTTTAAAATTTTTAATTTTGTGTGCTCACATTTGAACAACAAATGCTAATACTCCCATCTCTTCCTCATAATATTCTCTTGCCTTTCAGTAAATGGGTGTGAACTTTTCCTCCTGTAGCTTTCTGAGAGCTTGCTGTACATCCCCAGCTGATTTGTATGTCTCTCTGAAGGATGAAAGCTCCATAACAACATACAAATGATACATCAACTGATTAGATAAAGTAATAGTGGAAGTTCCAGATCTGCTTTACAGAATATAAAGAATACTTCCCTACTATACACTATAGTGTTTGTTATCTATCATGGCTGTTTATGAAAAGCATTTTCTATTCCCCAAGTAGGTATAAAACAGAAATCTCTCATATTGGGACGTTCATCTTTCTTTGCCCCCAAACTTTCAGATCGTTACCTGCCTACACCTGGGACCTTATAGAAATTTCCTTTGCTTTCTTTTAAAGTAGACTACCACAAATAAATGTTCCTCCTCGCTTTCTGCCAGCTCATGTTTTGATGCAGCATAAATATCACTAAAGCACTTTACAATTCTCACACCACCTTCACCAATAGCATCTCAGTAGGTTTTTATAGCAATTGAGTGAGATAGGACAAGTATTCTAACTTCATAACTAGAAAATTTTGAGACAACAGTTTGGGGATTGACAGGATTTCTTTGTCTATTAATTCAGAGTTCTCAATAAACTAAGGAAATAGAGAATGATTTTGATGACATATTAAGAACAGTTAACATTAATAGAGGATTGCTTCCTGACTGGCACATAAATTCTAACACTTGCAACAACTCTAATTATTTCCATTGCTATTATCTCCACTTTATGGGGGAGTAAATCAAGTGCAGAAATTCTAAATTACTTGCTTAAGAGTACATACTAATAAATGATGGTCCAGGTTTAAACGCTGGTGGGTTTTTGTTTTGTTCTGTTTTGTTTTTATCTTTTTGAGACAAGATGTTACTACGCAGTTCAGGCTGTCCTTGAACTCACTTTGTAGCCCAACCTGGCCTCAAAATCATAGTGATCCTCTTGCCTCATCCTCCCAAGTGCGGGGATTACAGGCATACACTACCATGCCTGGCCACCACTGGCAGTTTTAACATCAAAAAAATATATATGTAGTGGCACAATCTCAATATAAATACACTTGTACACAAATTTATCTAAGGCAGAAATACCCATGTAATTTTGCAGAGCTCTAGGAACTAGGCTTTGATAGGTTTTAGTTCTAAAGTAATTGATCCAACTTAAAAACTATATATTTGCTATAGGAGAGGTAAGGTGAATTATGACAAAGTAGAATGACTTTAAAATACAGTGATTTTGCTTTCCTCTGGTTCTGTTTTGATATCTCATCTGTCAATTTTGAAAGGATTAAAATTAGCCTATTTTCAGGATAGTCAAGATTTTTTTCAAGTCCTCTATAATTGAAATTTAAAAAGAAAATTCAACAGGTCAAACCAACAATGATGCAAGTATATAACTCTTGTTACAAGAGTTATATACAAGAGTTCTTGTAACAAGAACACACAAACATACATACACATACACACATACATGTGGTTGTCTTTGTTACTATATCTTCTGTGTATCACATGCCCTTAGATAATATATAATTCAGTTTGAATGGCTATATTAGGGTTAGAGTCTTAGTTATTACAGTGTATCATTAGACTTAAATCAATCTGTTCAAGGAAACATCAAAAATGTTCTCAAAATGTCAGAGCTTCAGATGCTCAGCTGTCAAATAAAAAGGTATAGTATAAATGTACTATACTAGCTAGAAGTGCTGGGCAGAACTGTTAGAATTTCTATGCACTATTTCATATAATACGCACAAAAACCATATCAGAGAGGCACAGTTTATTAAGAAAAATTAATAAAGAAACAAATGCAAAGAAATTATGTGGTTTCACCAGCAGCATACAACTCTAGTTTGAGTGGGTTCCTGAAGCTGAAACTATAATAATTTCAAAGCCTGGGTCCTCCATTTTCCATCTGAGCATCTCTGGTGTGTTACAACTTTCTTGACATAGGTCTTCTCCCTTTGTAAACAAAAGTACCTGGCTTGTGCATTATGATTTACATTACATGAGCTCAAATAGGCAAAGTGCTTGGCACAGGGCCTGGAACAAGAAAACATTTTACAAAAAAGAGGTAGTATATAGTTCATGATTGAGCCAGGCAAAAAAAGTACATTACTTGACTTGGCATTCATATATTTAATGAAAACAAATACTATGGGGTTGAACATCTTTTCCTCTGTGTTTTGTTGTTTTAGGAAGCTATGACAAAATATGTCAAATACTTCAATGTATAAAAAGCCATCACAGACACGCACATTGTCTTAATTTTGCTAGATAGAGCACTGACTCAGATTATTCCCTACTGTTTTTCAGTCTTAGCCAGTAGTAAGTGATTGTACCCTCCACGTATTGGGTTTACTGCTGACATAAGACAAGTGTGAGTTTAAACAAGAAAAAAGAAAACCTCTCTTGGCATACTGGAATGAAGTAAAAGGCCAGAGGTTCTTAAACCCTGATAAGTCTTGTTATACTGTAAACTAGTTTCTAAAGTGCAGTGTTTTAGATTCTTGACTAAAGATCTGCACCGCAAATGCTCTAGTCTCTATGGCACACACTAAATATCTTCAACTCCCTAACTTTGTAGCTGTCTCTTTCTTACTACAGCACTGGTTGTGTGCCTGCTTGCAAACCACTTTCAATCATTTCAAGGTGAACAGTGGTCCCCTAATTATCAATGTACTGACATCTTGCAACCTTAATTTCCCCTGCAGTATATGGAAAGTAAGGTATAAAGCCACTGTATGACAATGTTTTAAGAATTCTTATATTGCTCTGAAAATTGATTTATTTTGATGTTCAGTATGCAGTAGGACACTGAAAAATATTTACTATTTGAAGTCAAACTTCGCAAGTGAATACTTGATAAAAAAAGGTATTTAAATGTAAAGAACATTTTCTAATAGAAAAGTCAACATTCGTGGAAACCAGGTTACCATTGAAAAATATCAGAAAGTTGGATTAAAATTATTCCTACTGTAAAATTATTTCTACATGCAACCAGTTGTTCCTCAAAGGAGACACTGAGTAAAGAGGGACCTCTTTGATCACATTAAGGGGCATATTCCTCACACTGTATGCACACTTGAATTACACAAAGCAGCAGATAAGATCAACTGATATCTTTTTTCACTAATTAGGATAATACACTGATTACCCACAAGAGGAAGGTTAAGATTGTCCAGCACAGTGAAGATATGAAAATACCTAAGACCACCTTCCAATCCTATTTTTTTCTTGTGAGGTCAAACATGACTCAATTTTCCATTTAAATTACATGTTCCTTCTTTACATTAGCAGCTCTTGTCATTTTTCAATGGGGAGGGAAGAAGATTCTCTGAGAATGATACTGCCAACAAGCTGAAAGACAGGAAAACAACCCATAAAAGCTTTTTTTCCCATCGAATTGAGGGTCTCACATTTGTAAATGCTGGAAAGGCATCAAGTGCAATGTTTTAAGATACCAGTGCGGTTTTTAAAAGTCTGTTAATTGCATTTTGCACCAAACCTGGCTGAATCTTGTAATGTAAAACTCTTAGTTCCTCCTTTAGGAAGAGATATTATGCCAAGTAAAATCCCACTGGGTAATGTGGTCTCCTGGAATGCTCTGATGTACAAAATTTAACCTAATAATGTAAGTGCTGCTGGGAAATAGGCCTTGCTTACTGAGAAAAGTGTCCAGGCGAGCAATGGCGTGGAAGGGGAAAGGTCCTAGGTACAGTGATGCAGCAGCCCTGGAAACTCCCCATCGCTTTGGTGCTTTGGGGTGAGCGTGGAGAAATGGCCCATCTCTCTCACCCCAGCTATCAGCCTATTAAATGTCTTCACATAGGAAGGGAATAAGAAGCAGCACATATATTCAAAAAGAGAATAACCAGAGAAAACTAAACATCAAGTTCTTCAAGTTGTCGATTTCCCAATTTCTTTCACATTTACTGAGCTATGATTGACAAAAAATTATACATGTTTAAGATGTACAGCTTGGTGTTCTATGTATGTATATATTGTGAAGTAATCACAGTATATTGTGAAGTAATTAAAAAAACCTATCACCCACACTTACCATTTTCTTTTCTTTCTCTTTGTGTGTGTGCATGCATGAGTTGAGGACACTTTAGCCTACTCTGTAGTGTTTTATTTTTTGCTTTCCTTATAGGGTTTTCTTTCCTAAATTGAAGTGGAAATTTATGTCAAGAAAAGTGATGACAGGCCAGCAGTACTTCTTAATCCCAAACCTTTGTCCACAGAGTTCTTCTTCTTGAATGTTATCTACCTTCAGTACCTGTTGCCAGATCTCTTAGATCTTGATTCTGTACACTGGTGAAATCAAGACTCACCGCCCAGTTTTATTCTGCTCCAGTCAATCTGTCCTCTTTGCTGTTCCCCCATCCAGTTAAGCTTTCTTTTCCTCAGAGACTTTGATGTTTGTGTTCCCTCTGCCAGCAAAGCTCACCCACAGAAAGTTCTTCATAACGTAGTTCTCTGTGAACATGGCAGCTCTTCAGAGTCTCCTCTCTATCATACCTTCCCACCCCAAGCCATTGCTCAAGAGTCACTAAGAAAAGTTATTTTTACAGTGATAAACTCACTCTCTGCACCATCTTTTTTTTTTTTTCCCCCAGGACCGGGGATTGAACTCATGACCTTGCACTTGCTGGGCAGGTGCTGTGCCGCTGAGCTAAATCCCCAGCCCCTCTCTGCACCATCTATCAGGATGCTGACTATGAGAGCAACATATTATGTGCTTATAAACACTCACAGTGCTTTGTCAAAGTAGTCACGTGTAAGTAAATGACAAATGGAAGGAACAAAGGGGGAAAGGCTTGGGGATCTCTGCGCAAAGACACTTGATTTTCAGCTTTGTGGGTCTGTGTAATTTCTAACATCTGTGCAATGAGAAATCAAGCCAGATGGTATGTGTTCTGTTCCATCTTTGACATGCTGACCCAACTGGTAGGTCTCATCTCTGAAGGCACAAATTTCTAGGAATTGTGAGTCTGACACAATGTCTGCCTTTTTAAGACTCAAAAATTGTATTTTGTGCATTTGGCACCAAAGTATGCTTTTTAGCATGGTAATGACATCAATCAATCACTGTATTAATTCTCTTTCATCTCTATCATACATACATCTTATCTTCCTGGGGTGCTTTTGGGAAGAAGTCTTTTACACCATTTTATTTTCATTTTCCTATTGCTAGCATGCAATAAGTTTAGAGCCCAGTCTGAAAGAACTCTGAGAACATTGTCAACCTCGTTTGAGCTTCACCACATCCTTGTCAGGTGGTTCATGTTATTTCCTCCTCCCAGCTTCCAAATGTCTCATTTACTAAAAGTTGAAGTCAGTATTCTAATCTGCACATTCTTATTTCATAGCAGTACATTTTTCACAAGGAAAACAAAATCGGAAATGTGTTAGCATTTCACTAGAAGTTCTGTGAGGTTTGTCTCCTTTTAGTGTGAACAGTGGCTATTTTGTAAAAATTTGTATGAACAAGTGCTTTAATTTTCAAATGTAATTTTAGAATCTGCTAGAAAAAGTGGTGGCAATTACTTCACACACTGGATATAGTCTAGTCCAAGTTCACACACACTTGAATGCTTAAACTGCCGGCTAACTGCACTCATCTGAACTTCACAGGATAATTCACCTTCAGGCTTCTAAATCCAAGTCCAATCACGCAGATTGGAATGAGCAGGAAAATGTGGGCACTTTAGGAACTGACGGTCCCTCTTGCTGTGCACTTTGTTTTTTCTTGTTTTATTCACAAAGAGCACTGCCAGTGATTCTCTTGGTACAGGCATCTAAGAAGCAAAGATGGGGGCTATTTTCACTCAGTCCTCACTTGGCAGAGAGATCTCTGCACATGAGAGCACCCTCAAAAGTTTTGGAGCGCAGGACAGAACTAATTCACATAGCAGAGTGGGCCCCAGGAAAGAGGCTTTGGAGAATGGGTCCGTTAGGGTGTTTGACTCATAGGAAAAATAAATATGTCCCAATCTGAAAGAGCACTGTGAGGTTGTGTTAAAGAGCTTGCTGTCTATTTTGTTAGTGTTTCAGTTACCAGTGGTATTTTAAAGGAGAGCTTTAGCTGTTGCACATTATTTCCTTGGCCAGCTTTTATCAGCAAGCTGGTGGCAGGACAAAGAGCTTTTCACGTACAATGTTTTGAAAGATTTTTCTAAGTGAAACTATCTAACAGGGCAAAGCCAGGAGAAAGAAGAGGGTGCTTTTCTGCCAAAGCATCAAGAGAATAGGCAAAAAAGTAGTTTCACACCTCGCAAAAGCAACATACAACTAATTATGAGAGAAAGTTACAATCAAAGTATTAATATAGTTAAAAAAATAACACTGGAAATGAACTAGAATCTTATATATTAAATTATCATCCACTTTCAATTTGGGAATGCTTGCATATTTTAATATGTGCATCAAAGTCGAGTATTTTACCTATAGATTACAAAATATAAAATTGAACTAAAACATAATGTATCAAAACACTAAATATCTCGAAGCTTGATGTTATTGGTTCAATTAGCTACACTCCACACTCCTATGTGCAGGTCATGTGTCACACATTCGAACATGTCCTGTTCTCAGCCCCTTTGCGTATGCCTCTTCCTCCCGGATGCTCTTGACAGAACTTCATAGCTTATTTCTTTGCTTCCAAAAAACTTTTGTCGAAATGTCCCTTTTCCGTAAAGCCACACACTTAAAACTAAGCATAACCCTTGTTCCAAAGGTCTGTCTTCTTTTATTTTTCTCAATAGCCTTTACCACTACCTAACATAAAATACAATCTCCTTATATATCTTGTCCATGATCTAACTTCCGCAAGTAGCATACAAATGAGACATTTAAAATGTATTTTCCACGGTTACATCTTTAGTACACAAAAATGCCCAACACATAGTAGGTATGCAATAATAATTTCCTGGTGAGTATAAGAGATTAGAATGAAATCAGATGATTAATAATTTTCTAGGAAAAAAATAATATTCCTCTTAGGGAAGCTTGAATAAAGAAACCTTACTGATCGGTTTTAATTCACCCAAGAGCAGGTAACCTAAAAAGCAGCATTGTCAATTAACTAGAAGTTAGTTTACTTCCACAACACTTGTCATCTTATACATCTGGATCTTTACAAACAAGCCTAAGTCCTCACAAGATGATATAGAACAGCAACTACAATGTGTTCAATGGATACCAAGCTGTTCCTTGAGTGTCCTTCATTGAAGGGACATTAGCAGAAGTCAACACAGTGGCTGAGCTTAGTGTTTATGGGAGCACTTTTGAGAATCATCCTTAGTCTTTAGTTAGTACTTGAAAGAAAATAAAGATGTTCATAAAATTGCTTAATTCTTCCATCACCAGAAATAGATTACATGTACACATGCAATTCATGTATTTTTCCAATCTTGTCAATAGAATGAGGAAAAAGAGCAAAGACATTGGTGTTGTTTTCACATCAGCAGTATACCAAATCTTAGTATTACTACTGTTTCTTTAGAATAAAACATGAAATCTTAAATCGTACCTCTGATGATAAAGAACAAAGAGAAACCCCAAAGCAATTAGACAGCCAAGAAACTGTCATTTAGAATTAACTGTAATATGTTCTTTGGTTTAGAAGATTACTTTTTACTTAATAAATGGTCCTAGAACAAAAACATACTCTGAAGATTTTATCCAAAGTATAATGCTTACATTTAAAAATAGCTTGAATAAACCTGGACTGTTCTCTGCATTTTTAAGACATGCACTAGCACCCTCTTGGAGCCCTAAAATTCATGAGAATCTAGCTATGACAATCAGACAAAGAAATTACAGCAATCAATAAGGGCTTATTTTTCCAGATGATGCCCTCAAATATATTTATTTGTCACTCTCTAATCAAGAAAGGAACTCAGAGTTAGGAATATAGGAAAAGCTCCAACATTTTAAAACCCTCATTTATACAGCAAAGATACACACACATGCCTTACAGTCAACAAGAAATTTTCTACTATTCTCCACCTAGAAATCTTGGCTAATAAAACTTCACAACTACAGTAATCTCTATATAACTCATATTCAGGTATCTAATAGAGAACACTAATTTAGTTTTACATAGTTTTTATCTCTCAGCCTCCATAATTAACTACCCCAAGCATTTATAGGAGATGAAAGCAAGTCACATAAACTTTATTAATATTTTCACACTTTATAACAACCTTTAGTATTAAAGCATATCCGAACCACTTCTCTGATAAACCTGCTGGTAGCTCTGTTTAAAATATTACCTATCTATTAAAATGACAATTTAGACCAATGATCTTATGTAACTCAAAGATGGAAAAGCACTTCATCCTGGTAATCAGGACTAAAATTTAAATACTAAACTGTGTAACTGTTATAAACATGACTATTAAATAATTTATGCTGTAGGAGATTATTTCCTCTGCCTTCTCCTCTCTCTTCCTCCTCCTTCTAACATATCCATCCCTCCCTCAACCTGTGAAACATTAAGACACTCCCTATGTTTGAGTTTCAGTATTTGCATTACAGGTTTAAACTCTGTAGGGTACTGACAGAAACAAAGTTAATGTGTGTCAAGTAACTTGTGAATCACCTGACATATAGTAGGCTCAGTAAGTGGCTGTTCATGCAGGGATAACTCACCTTGAAAGATAACATCTATCTTTTCAAAAGTTAAGTGGGAAGATAGCTTTTTTTCCAAGACTTTTTAAGCACACAATGTTTGTTGCAAAATTTTAGATGTGATGCTTTACCTCTCTACAGTCTAAGGAAATACAATATTTGAGTGAATTGCAAGGACGGTGAAGAACATTTACAGCATGGCTTACTCATAAGCTGCTCTCCAGCCGCCTACACCGAATCACAAAGTCCTTCCTGATGAACAGGGCATGAAATGCTCTGCTCATGGCGTTTGTATTCTAACTGGTCTGTATTTAAAACTGAGAAAAATATTGAGTTATATAAAATTATTTTCCTTTCAGACTAAAATATTTTTAAAATGTCAGAACAAGAGTTTAGTTAATAGTAATGTGTCAATAATTGGTTCACTTATTATGACAAATGTACACATTCATAGAAGAGATGGACACTAGGGCAAACTAGGCATGAGGAATAGGGGAAGTTTTTAGTTTCTCTTCAAATTTTCTGTAAACTTAGAACTATCTTAAAATTATAAGTTTAAATTTTAAAAATTTCAGGACTTTAACATTACTAAGTTCCAATAGGGAAAGTCTGTCAGTCACAATATTAAACAGACTTAAGTGGTGTGTTCCTATCTATTAAGTCAAAAGTTTATCTTTTTTTTTTACACAGTGTAGGATAGGCATGGAAAAGGAAAACCTCAGTATTCAAGTTTAATTGCAGTGTTGACACTTTGTGATAAGTAAGTGGTTTGGGGCTGTGGTTTGGCATTCGCTTTCTAAAACGTTTACCATCACTGGTCTAGGAATTCACTTGCTTTTTTGCAGAAGGTATGGATTTCTAGGTCATCAACTTTCTGTTTATAAATCTCACATACCATGGCATCATTTTAGCTGAAAACTTAATCAGAGCTTTGTGCCTTTGGGCAGACTCCATGCTGTGGGGAGGGAAGGATACAACCTCCTCCCCGAGAGGAGACTGTCCCACCACTGCAAATACTCACTGAAGCCAGATGTTGAATGCAGTACAGGAAGCTATTAGAGACAAAAAGGCTGCAGAAATAGATGACATATGTGCCAGTATTTCTAAAATTAAATGAAGTGATGGTGAAGACTCTATTAGAAATAAAAACAGTTCAATTAACATTTTGTAGATCATATACAAATGTATAATCAAGAGGAAGATTTATTTAGTATTTACTAATAATATGGAGGAAACGTCCTGCTTTATTGCACATCTGTTATGTAACACTAGACTAAAATACACTATATATGATGTATAAGACATACAAATATATAATATAAATATGTATAAATAATACATAATATAAAAGTATAAATGAATTATATTACTTATACCCTTTAAAATATTTACAGGTTGTATTATCTATAGCCATTAATATTTCATATTTTATATATTATATATATAGATCTTTGAAATGATCACATAGGTTCTGTAACCAATTTGTTTAAAGTTATCTTGCTTAGGGGGCTGGAGATTTAGCTCAGCGGCAAAGCGCCTGCCTGGCAAGCGCAAGGTCGTGAGTTCGGTTCCTGGTACCGGAGAAAAACCAAAAAAAAAAAAAAAAAAAGTTATCTTGCTTAACTTCGAAAAGAATAGATCTTAGAAGGATCACAGATAATCATGTGATATTTCTTCTCGAACCTTGTATGTCTGCTCTATTTAATAAAAACTTTCTTGCAGTAAAAAGGCTTCTTTGCTACAAAACTACTTTTCTTACTGTTATGACGAAAATGGAGGCAGTTCATGAACAAGTCACATAGTCTTGTTTGGTTGCTTTAATTCTCCCATTTGTGACAGTCATCAGGCAAAAAGACTGAGGTGTGGAACTAATCCTCAGTTTTTAATGCACTAGTAATGCCTTTTGACTTATGCATGCAGTAGGGAGACAATCACCTCTAATGCAGTCTGCTGTATGCATTATTTAAATCCTCAACTGCAATCATAAGGAACATGAGGAGCTAGAGGAAATCAATGGATCCTGCTTGCGTTTTTGTCCTGTCGATATTATTGCTGCATATGATAGCTGATAAAGCATTTTCTCCGATGAAGTAGTGCCTGCTGTGCTTTCAAATTCTTCCACTCTCTTTCCATCTTCACTTCACTGATCTTGCCAAAATCTGAAGCTGGGGGCTGGGGATTTAGATCAGTGGCAAAGCGCCTGCCTGGCAAGCGCAAGGTCATGAGTTCGGTTCCCGGTACCGGAGGGGGGGGAAAAAAAAATCTGAAGCTGAAGACCAGGTATAAATTCTTATCTACCTCCTGGTATGAAAACCAGTTTAAGAACTCAGTCCAATACTGTGACTTTCTATACACATTTTTAAAATCTTAATGCATCTTCAAATAACAACAAGTTCTTGTTTTGTTTTTAGCCAAACACAATCTTATCATTAAATCATTTGTACTAAATGCTGAGGATTCATATAACTATTTCAACTAAGCCTGACATTTGCTGTTATTCTACTGGCAAGGAGCATTTAAGAAAGCTTGCTTTCTCACTGATGTCATCCTGTACATAGTCAATGGTATGGAATGAGGACACAGTCTACCTGATAGGAACATTTCCATGGTGATCCCCTTAGGAATGCTAGGGATATAATAAAACCTGTAGAAACAGAAAAACTAAATAAATTTCTAAACTTGAAATATCTTATTAGATCACAGAGGCTTTAATTTGAAGAGCACATTGTGACTTTGTTTTGCTTCTTGGTTAAAATTAGTTTCCATTCTAACCACAAATTAGCTAGGACACAGTATACTTAGGTAAAAGGTTCCTTTAAGCATTTATATAGTTCTGACATAAAAGTCCTTTCCTTTCCTTTATTCTCTCAACTTGAAAATCTCCCCTACAATTGGAGATGATTAAAGCAATGTCATACTTAAATTTGGTATTTGTGAATAACTAGATGCTGTGAAAATGTAAATTCAAAGATATGGCCTCTCGGTAAGTTTTATTCTAAAGTTAGAGGCTAAGAAACTTGGTTATTCAAAGTAGGCCTGCATCTAAATATGTTATTTTCTGTATAAATGCATAGAAGATAAAGGAAAATTTTTTTTGAGGGTATAAAAGAGAAATCTTGATAGGACTGAAACCTCCTATTGAATTCAAGTTTTCTATGTTTTTATTTTAATTGGGATAAGCCCTTGAGGCAGCGTTTCTAAAACATTCTGATGGCTAAGCACCATCTAGGATCCTCGTTAAAACCCAACTTCTCAACCTCACCGAGAGAACTTCTGATTTAGTGGCTGAGGATTCTGCTGCACTCCAATGTCCTACAGTAGTCATTTAGATACACTCATGGTGTATTTTTATTTTGAATTGAAAAACTAAAGATTACCATGCAAAGAGCTTTATGATACATACTTTATTTAATCCTCATAAATGAGATGTTACTGTACATTTATTATCAACTTTTTGGTAGGTGAAGTCTCTATGGTTGAAAGCATATGTTTAATTCATCAAATGTCACACAACCAGTGGAAAGGCAGGACTGGAATTCCTGGAGATGTGACACTGAAGCCCATACTCATAAGTACCTCATCGACATTTTTCTACACTTCTAGAGCAAATGAAAGCTTTCAGCCTTTCTTTCTTTCTCTTACTAGAAACTCATGCATACAGAGATCACAACAAACCAAAGGCAATACTATTTTGAGGGTTTGTTTCTGTGCATGCTGGCATTCTGATGCCCAGAACATTAGCAAGATCAGTGTCTATATAATAAGAATCCTTCCTGACCAATTTCTAAAATTGCCCTTTTGAAGTATCACTATCTACTCCAGAAGCATTCCCTAACCCATAAAACTAGAAAAAGAGAAGCTCTTGTCCTAACTGAACAGCTATAGTAGCTAAAAACAAAGAAAGAGGGAAAAGGAACAAAAGAAACAAAGAAGAAGTGGTTGAGAGAGACAGATTGCATGAACACTTTAAGCACTCATATGCAGGTGGGTGAGGTGGAAGTGTGTGAAATGGTCTGAGAAGAAAGAGAGGAGTCAAGGTAGTAGTGTGTCAGAGTGATGAGTGAAAGATATAGAAAGAAAACAAATTTAAAACTCCATAAAGGTCAAAATAACTGAACATTTATGCATATTTTGTATTTCTTAGCAGCATTTTGTGTGTAAAAAAGTATTATGTCATTCAAAATATCTTTAAATTTTATGATGTTTCAATAAAACTTATGGAAATAATTTTTTAGTTTATGAAATTTAATCTTATGTTATAAAGAATATACTTTATATTAAATACATCTTTCAAATTTGCTTATCAGAAGGCAGTTCTACTTCTCATATCTTCAGAATGATAAACTATTTACTACTAATAAATGAAACTTATTTATGTGTGAGGGAATATATAATTCACATTGGGTATTATTAAGAATAACTTTCACACGGAAGGAGTTAGAAAACTTATAATGTGCTCCCAGGTGTAATTTTTGAGATCTTTGCTTTCTTCATTGCATTTTCCCTCCATCTTCCCTCCTTCCCCCTCTTTCTTCAGACTTCCCTTGTCTTCTTACTCTTTTCCTCCTTCTGTGTCCTATCTTCCTCCCCACTTCCACGTCTTCCTTCCCAGTCAGCTGAAAGAGGTTGGTTGAGGTGAGCTGAAATGGTATCTGAGTCTAAATATAAACCAGGATTGTTGTGGTTCAGGTAATTACAGAACTAGGGGATACCAGGGCATAGCTGTCATTGTTCTTTGACTATACATGCAAAGAAACAGAGACTTAAAGAAGCAAAACTGTGCACCTCTACTGCTGTCTCCTAAAGAAATCAAGTGAAGAAGAAGAAAATACTTATTTTGGCTTTTCATCAATTGAATTTCCCAATAAAGTTGATCTTATCTTCAAGAGCTATGCCACCAAGATAGGAAAGGTACATACTTGGTTTTCTATGAGAGCTTCTTTTAGAACTAGGCTTCAGTGTAGGATTTTAATCTGATAAAAGAGAGGAACTTCAGGGAGCATGGCTTGGAAGACAGTAGTAGTTAAAGGATCTTCCAAAATAAGTAGCTTGACTTTATGATTTAAAACACCTTTAAAGCTGTTTTTCTTTTTCAGTTTCCTCTCTCCATTTTTTCTTCAATAAAGAAGATCTGTGTGTTTTTCTCAAATTTGGTTTCCCAAGTGAAGTGAATATCCCTAAGCAATACAGTTTCACTGTACCAAACAATGAAAAATAGATAATGACAAACATATTTCAAAAAAAGTATTGTACTCTGTTTCAAGATATTATATTTTTGAGGTAGCTAATCAATTTGATTAGTGTATTTTGATTTGAAAATATCCCTGCTCCATAGGAAAGGAGTAGTCTCTCATCTCAGCACTGGAAACTATGAAGCTATAAAGAGTAGAAAAATATGATAACCCTTTGTATGTCTATAGCAATAATCTTCTATTAGGAACCTCAGAAAAAAGATTTGAAAAGATTAACAAACTTGAATGCCCTCCCCCGTTACTCTCACAAATCATGAACCTGAACATACATTTCTGGTGCAGAAAGAGTGAGAATTTGTACAATAATCCTTTCACTTTATTGTTTTATTCTTAGAAGTTCAAAGAACTTATACATTCTCCTTAAGTTATAATAACCCAAGAGAGGAAAGAACCTCTTGCTATATTTGAAAGAAAATAACCAAGGTATTTTGGCTATTAAAGAATATACTAAAAGTCATACACAATGCTGTGAAAATCTTGCAGTGATGCTAGAACTCCTTGCCATTCACACATTTAGCAAGATTTTGCTCTCTGAGGACCAAAGGAGGACCTCTCAGGGCAGTCCTGGACACTGGGAGTTCATTAATGTGGGGCATAAAACAAATTCTGTCATAAAGGTGCATTATTATGGTGTATCGTACCAGTGTTTAATCTTTATTTCTACTGATGAATTATTAATTTTAATTATGTGAGTTTTATTATATTAAAAATGATTGCTTAACAGGAAATATAAAGTATTGAATTTTTAATATTTATTGAGTGCTTATAAGAAAATAAAAATTTTCAGTATCAATTGTGTTTTGGTATACAAAGTCTAAAAAATAATAATACAAATAAATTCCTGTGTGAACTACAATGAACATGCCAGTGAAACTTTACAAGAAAAACATCTTTCCTTCAATGATCACACCTAAGGCAGTCTTCACACATGACAACAGCTTACACATAGATTGTGTATGAACTCCTTACACATGTATTGCTTACACTGACAGCACATATGTTTTGCTTTCCTGACCTTTTTATAGGACATACTGGACATGTTGCTGGTCTTGCTGTTTTGTCAGGAATTTATAATTACATTAGACAAAGTGTAGCTAAGAGGAACATAAAATATCAGTAAAATAAAGTACTAAATTCCTAATATGTATTGCATGTTTAGAATAAACATCAACATTTTCACATCAGCCATATACTTGCTTAAAAAACCTAAAAGATAACATCAGAAATAAATTCGTATATGAACTACAATGAAAATACCAACAGAACTCCATAACAGAAATCTTTGCTTCAGTTGTCACACCCAAAGCAGTCTTTACACATGACAACTACATGCTCCATGCACATGTCTCGATTACACTGACATCACATGTGTTATTTTCCTGTCCTTTGTGACGGGCCATTCTTGTCACCTCTCTTGTCTTCCTGATTTTTCAGGAGCTTCCTATTATATTGTACAATGTGCACTGAGCAGGAAAATAAGACATCAGTAAAATAAAATAGCAAGTATGTAATGAGCACTTAGAATGGACATCAACATTTTTACATTAGCTGTTTACTTGCTTATGAAACCTAAAAGATAACATCAGAAATAAAAACCTATGTGAACTACAATGTAAATGTAAACAAACGTCTACCACAGCAATAATTTTTGCTTCAGTTGTCACACCCAAAGCAGTCTTCACACCCGACAACTGCATGCTCCATATACAAGTATTATTAATAGCATGTATGTTTTGTTTCCTGTCCTTTTCTGTAGGGCACAGTTCACATTGTTTGTATGATTTTACTGTTCTTGTAGTAGGTCTTTGTGATGCTGTATCTGCCTATTCACCTGTCAGCATACCAGTGTGCTTCACAATTTTTTTGCGTAGATACATTTTGGTTTTCCTCCACTGTAAATGATCTCTTATGAGTTCCACTCCCAATCTTCTAAGAAAATTTTTCCGTTGTATTTCACACTTGTTATTTTCTTTGTAAACTATCAAACTATTTATGCCACACATGCTCGAGGTCAAGTAAAACACAACCATTAGTAAATCCTTTGTGTTTCAAGTGACATCATAGTTGCTGTATAGCTCATCAATAGCATCTACTCCATTGTTACTTTTGTTGTAGAAAGTTTCCATCTCAGGCTTCCATTTTGTCGAGGTTTCCCTAGCAATATTTCCATCATGGCATAATCTTGACATCAGCAACACCAGTTTGTTTTTCTTTGCCATGTGTGAGGCCAATGTTATATCCTTTTGAAATCCAAAGATTGAACAAAAAGTTCTGTTTTGAAATTACAGCATCTCATTTGGAATTTCTCTTTCATTCTTGTGTACAGTTCTTATGTTGGTCAACTTGTACTCTGTTAGCAAGTGTGAAATAAGTTGGAAATTGGTAAACCAATTGTCAAATGTTGCATTCTGATTTGCTTGAGATATGGGAACAAATCTGTTTACAACATCATTTGGTTCATTACTACATGAATAAAGACCTGGTACCTGAGTTCCAGGATAAATTTCTAAACATAATAAGTCTATATATCTACAAGAGCATAAAGTTTTATGCCATATTTTGAAGGTTTTTTGGCATGTGCTGCCTGAAATTACAGAGGCCATGAAATACTGCAAGATGTTCTCCAATAATCATTTATTCGGATAGCGTGAAAATTATTTAACAATTACTCACAAATCTCTTAAACAATGAGCAGATAGCAGCTAGACTATCAGTTCTTTTTCTTTCTTGGTGGTGCTTTTGTCATCAAACTTCAGGCAATTCTAAAGGAAAATAAATCTCACTGTCATTGTTATTCTACAAACCTCAAGCCCGCACTGCTTTTTCATAAGTTTTTTATATTCCTGCAATTATCATGAGAAAGCCATACTAAGTACAGCAGATCTATGAATGCTTTTAGTTCAGCTAATATGGTGTCATAATAAGTACATTTTTGAGTATGGCTACTGGTGCATACAGAACATTTCACTTGTATTTCAGCATTTATGTATGCACAATATCTCATAGCAATTCATCTATCACAATCTCCAACACTGAGTGGCAGCAGCAGCATTCTACTCAATAGATTTCACCCCTGCCAAGATCCTTACCGTATTTTTAGACCTGGTTCTAAGATTGGATCATTCCATTTGGGTGTGTGACCATCTTGTAAACATTTCAACTAGTCAAATATATACTCACACTGCTGTTTTCTTCATCATCTGGATCAAGGATGTCTCTATTTCCTATGTCTGTATCAGCTGATTCTTGCTCCATTTCACTGTCACAGGAACTTCAGCTCACATGGCCAATGTCAAAGTCATTATCATCTTCATCATCCATGCACGAATAATCTGATGAATCATTTTGACCTCCTCCAAAACTTGCAAATCTGTTTTTTTCATGTGCCATTTTACTGAACTGGGCTATTTTTACCAAAAAACATTTTTAAAAAAACATACAAATCCTAAATGCATTGAAAACTCACATGTTGCAGCTTTGTAGTTCCTACACACACCTTTGAATTCGTTTGCCAAGTTGGTGAGTACACAGATGGGTTTTTGCTTTCCCTAGGCACAGCTATTGTGAATCATACCCGTATTCCGTTACGATAAAATACATGTTTACCTAACAGAACAGTGGTGTGGGTGTATTTTACCCCCTGTGATGTGCAGGTAAACATACACAAAACCTATTAGAGGAGCATTATGTGGGTAAAAATCCTGGTTTGACACTTTTGCACACCTGCACACAGCTTGGTGTTCATCAAACCAAGTGGGTAAACATAAAGATTGCTTCCTGTATCCCTTACATGTAGTCACCGAGATGCCAAGCTGGCTATTATGCTAAGGTATAAATTTACAGTAGAGAAGTATAGAATGGGTTTTTTATAACCCAATGATATGCCCCAAGGGTAATAAGTGAGTTTTTATCTTTTTCTTTAAAATGTATTTGATCTAATGGAGGGAGAAACATAATGAAACAAGTACAAAACTGTATCAAAAAAATGTACCAGGTGATATTGGGCCATAGAGGAAGGGTCAAGGTGGTGCTTCCTCAAAGTGTTCCTTTTAGAGCTGCTTCATAAGAGAACCTTCTACTGAAGGAAAAAATGATCAGGATTTAGTCAGGGAAACTGGGAAGAGGAGAACATTTGGAGACAAGAAAACTGAAGCAGCCAGATGCCCATTCAAGAAGGAACACGCCTTTGGGAAGGAGGCTGTCACTCAATAGCACTGAACCAGAGTGTGGGCCCAGGGCAGGGTATGAGCCTACAAGTGCAGGCAAAGATACCGTCTGAAGGAGTTTGTGCTCCGAGTGAAGGAGCATGAAGTTTCCCCAAATAAAGACTTTAACAAGGGAATGACATGGTTGGATTCAAATGTTCCAGAATTCACTTTTGCTGTCATTTGAAGGGAATGGAGAGGTGATATACTTGAAGCAAGGAATCCATTTTTAGAAAGTGAATATATAAATATAGTAGTTAAATGATACTGATCAAAACCTTTTTATTTTTTTAATTTTTTTTTTTTTTGTTTGTTTGTTTTCCAGTACCGGGAATTGAATTCATGATCTTGAACTTGCCAGACAGGTGCTGTGCCGCTGAGCTAAATCCCCAGCCCCTAAAACCTCTCCTTTTAGAGTACATCTTACTACCTTTGATATTATTCAACTCTTTGGCCAGTTCTTTTTCAATTTACTTTCTTAATTTTGAGAGTTGCCCATATAGAGTCATGAAAAAAATACCTAGGTTGTTTTTCTAGACCAAATAAAATGATTAAATAATTGTCTCCAGAAATTTTTGTTGTGCTGTTTTCTGTCACAGCAGAAGAATTAATATGAAGATTTATCTACATTCTAATGGATGTAACTGGAGCTTTGGTTACCCATTATTCCTTCCCTTTCTTGTAGCTCATAAGTAAAGTGAAATCCCAAGATAGAATAAATCAGAGCCCAGCCAAAAGATTGTAAGGTGTTTCATAAAATGACCAACCTTAAACAAAGTTCTGATGCAATTAGGCACTACATGATCTAGCATCTTATTAAATATGCCTTCAAAAAAGTGTGATGAAATTCTTAAAAATAACCAAATCAATAATTATCGTTTCCAAAATGGTAATTTATGTTTGAAGTATATTGGTTTTAATAATCTAACCCTCTTTTAAAGATGTAGATTACTGAAACTTGAGCTAATTTTAGATAAAGCTAAATTGCTTCCCAGTGTCTGTAGTCTACCTACTGACAGGAGCCGTGCTGACAATGCACAGACAACAATTCTTCAGCAGAAATACTGCAGAAGAAACTTCATGGCAAATAATTGATGAGATATCTAGTATGCCAAAGTTTTACAAGACAGAGAAAAGTGACTTGATTTCAGAAAAGCCTGTATTACATTAAACATCTCCTACCAGTTTCCAACTTATAAACAGAATTGAGTGAAAATTAATTGTCATTTTATAGTTTCTTGCGAACTAAGAGAGTATGGTCATAATAAACAAGGAAAGTTTGATTTGATTAAATAAAGCAATTTCCGAGCAATTTCCAAGCAATTTCCTTAAATAAGAAACTTATTCGTTTTTGTGACCTTAGTATCTGCAACTATGGTTATTTGAATGGAATGACATTGAGAATTATGGTCTTGCTCTTTATGTGAGAAACAGCAGTCAACTAAAGCCATCCTTTATTTAAAAAGTAAAATGCCTGTTGAAGGTATGTGCAACAAACACTACTAGCAACAAGACTAAGATGTATCTCATTATTATCAAATTGAAGACTTCTGAAATTCTTGTACTTGATAAGTGTGCATAGAATATTTTAAAAAGTGTATATTTTAGAAATGATTCACTTTATGATTGGGGGAAATTTAAGATATAATATTGCTGTGCTGGAGGGAGGTCATTCTGAATGATTTATAGTTTTCCTGGAATGTTTATATAATATATTCTGAGATATAATTAGCAGCATTCTGTTTTTTTAAAGTAAGAATCATTGAGTTTTTAGGATGCATATTTATCAAGAATATGCAATAAATTGCTTTTAATGTCCAAGAGGAAGAAAAATAAAATCAGGCCAAATGTTAAAAATGATTAGCTTCTTGAAAACCTTGTTTGTTTCTTGTTAAAAAATAAAATATTTGTTCTCAAATCATTGCAAAGGACAGAATAAAATAAGTAGGTTAATTTAAAACGTGAGGCAAGGACACAATCTTGAATAGTAAACTAAAACTTTTTCATGATTTGGTTTTCCATAAAGGAAAAAGAAAAGTGCACATTTCATTTTAAATCATTACCCAAATAGAGTTGAAAGAGTCTCACTTATTCATTAATTTTGAGGGAATGGAGGAGATTCTAAATAAAATATCATCGCTCACTTGTAACAATGCTATCCTTTTGAAATCTTTAAAATCACTCAATTTAGAACCCTCACATAACAAACATATAGTAAATATTTATCTGCCACACTAAATGTAAAACATCTTTTCTATCGAGTAATTTTTCCATGGAAACATGTAAAATTCATTCAGTTGGGTTAACAGTTCCACCCTTTTTCTTAAAAATTGCAATTAATGGGCCAGTCTCATCTTCTTCATCCAAACTCTGCTCCTTCTGATCCTCAACGTAAAGTCCCTTCCCTACTTTTCCTTACTTTCTAACTCTGCCTAATAAACCTTCCCAGACCCTAAAAATTTACTAATGAACAAATTTTTAAGACTATACTGCTAGATTAATGAGTTATCCTTCTATATCAATTAGCTATTCTGCATTAACATTAATCATTAACTATCAAAGTTTCAGTAAAAAGCAAAACCAGACTTTAATAATTTTCTATAATTTTAGTTAAAGTAACAAGAGTTAACATTACCACTCAGCCTTACCACTGAGTATATTTTCAGCCCTCTCCTCTTTTTTATTTTGAAACAGTAACAAGAGTAACAACTTTTAGTTAAAGTAACAAGAGTTAAAATAAAATTTAAATTTCTTCATAAAGAATCTTTGTAATCAATCACAAGTGAGCTACATATCTATAAATAATCTTTGAAGTGGAATTTGTAGCACTATCAACATGAAATATATATTGGCTGAAAGATCTTGTAATGTCAATATCTGCTTCTGTGATGAAATATTAATAGTGGTGGCAGAAGTAAAGTTCTCTGGGAAATGGAGACATTAAAATGAAGAGACAGTAGTAAACATTTGTTGGTGGCTAAGGGGCACTTATTTAAAAATGTATAATTTTAAATTATAGTGTTATTTTTCATATACTTGAATTGGGACATTTCTCATTTATAAAGGTTTTAAGTCTTCCTAGAAACTCATTAGTTGACATCACCCTACATTTTCCAAAAGAAAATATACATTAGGTTACATTTTCATCTAGGGTTGGAAAATATCAATAAAATTTGGACATTGGACCAATCTTAGATTCTTTGGCATGAGTGATTTGGAGTTCATTTTTGGAATTATGGTTTTCTCATCAATTTTGAGATATATATGGTGAATTTCTATCAGCAATTATAAAAATTGTAATGGTACAATTTCAGCTTCTTTGGAGGAGAATGATCCACATTTTTAGAAGCTTAAATATTCTTTACATGAAGAATTTTACTTGTTTGCTTCTATAAGAGCTCATTTTTTTTCCAATTGGCCATTCCCTTGTCTTTGTATTGAATATTATTTTCCGATTGTCTATGTATTAAACTTTAAATGTTTCATTCTGAGATTCTACTTCCAGTAATTGATTTTTGTATAAGCCATGGTATTTTGCAGTACTAGGAAATGAGCCAGGGCTTTCACATCGAGGTACATCCCTACTGTTTTATTGTGTTTTTAAATTTACTTTGAGAGAGGATCTTGGTCAGTCCTTTCATTGCTCAGAATGGACTCAAACTTGGATCCTCTTTCCTTAGCCTTGCAGAGTGCTGGAATTACAGGCTTGTGCCATTATACTCAGCTGGAGCATAATTTGTTTTTTGCACTTCTCAATACTAGGAATTGAACCCAGAGCCTTACCACTGAGTATATTTTCAGCCCTCTCCTCTTTTTTATTTTGAAACAGGATCTCACTAAATTGCCCAGTCTTGTTTGAACTTCCAATGTTCCTAGCTCAGCATCTCAGAATACTAGGATTACAGGTGTACATCACCATGACCATCTTGGAATGTATCTTTTAAGTAAGGTCTATTCCAAATATAACTTACTAATCAGATGAAAACCTATCACTTTAAAATTAATATTTATATTAACATATGGACATGTTTGAGTAGTGATGAACTTGAAAACTAATTTAAAAATTAATTTTAAAAATTAATTTCAAAACTAATTTTAAAAATTAATTTCAAAACTAATAAAAAAAACAGCAAAAAAAGATAAATCATAGTATTATACAAAACCTTTGCTTTGAAACCGACTTCCTTACTAGGAGAACTTATTTTCTCTAATCTAAACATGAAAATTTCTTTCTAAATGTAATTAGGATACAATAAGAATATTGAAATTGATAGAGATTAAGGTAAGCCTACCTTTACTGCTCACATCCAGTGAGATAAAAACTGTGTTTTATATATTTTAGGTTTCTTAGTTGCTAGGTGAGCTAGTCATCCAAAACACTAATGGAGTTCATGCTCATATGACGGTACATAGGATGAACCATCCTTCCCCGTGGAGTATGCTTTGAGGGGACACAATTCCATTGCTATCAGTAAACATATTCTTGGCCTCAAATAAATCTAATAAGGCTGGAAACTAAATTTTGTGACTGAAATAAACGAGCAATGAGTTTGGATAAAAGCAACAGCAAAAGCAATACCTCCTTGCAAGGACATTTAACCTTGGTCAATGTGCAGCTCCCTGCTTAAAAGAAAGACAAAAGTTAGCCTTTTTCTCTGAAAAGGTCAATAAGGCTATTTGACGTAAACTGGCATAACCTTAGCATCTTCTCTCTTTAAGACACTGTGGTACTTCATCATACTAACAAGGAACACCACAAATTAATGACATTCCTTCAGGCAAAGAAAATCATCTTATGAAGCATGATCGCATAATGAGATGAATGTTTAACTTTTAAAATTTAGTACAGTAAAAGACATATTGCCATTAATCCTCCTCTAAAGACTGCTTTGTGCTGTTGAACACTGTTATCCCAATGTTCTTGCCACCTTCTGAAGCGATCCTGGAAGTCTTCTTTTGTTAGTGTTTTTAGTTGTTTCTTTGGGGCTACCTTGATGTCTTGAATGGATTCAAACCATTTTCATGTTCATTTTTACTTTGGGGAAGAGCCAGGAGTTACATAGTACTGGATCTGGTGAATAAGGTTGATGAGGATGTAACAATGTTTTTATTTGACAGAAATTGCACTACCACAAGCAATGTGTACCACAGAATGCTGTCATAATGGTAAATGAAACCGTGCACTGATTGTTCAGGCCATTTTTTACCCACTTCTTTTCTTAAAAACTCAAATAAACCCTTATAGAATTCAGAATTCACGAAACTGCTTCTGGGTACAAACTGAGCTCCCACAATTCCGTTGAGGTCTAAAAAGATAATCAAAATCACCTTGAATCTTCCTCGATGTGTTTTTTTCCCATAAAGAGATTTTTCCACCGAGAAATTGGAACCTTAGTTTCAGGATCATAAGCATAGACCCAGGTTTTATCTCCCATGATGACATTTTTTAAAAAGCTGGACTCTGAAGTGGCACTTGAGCAAACCATTGAAATTGACAAACACTGTTCTTTCTTTGTTTGACCATCAGAACTCTGTCACCTCATGTACAAATCTTTTGTTAAAACACTTTGAATGGAACCACAGTAGATATTCAGAGCCTTAGAAATTTTCCTAGCAGCCAATCACTCATTTGATTGAATCATTTCACTTACTCTCCAACATTCTCTTGGGTTTTTGATGTTGAAGGACATCTTAATCTCTCCTCTTCTTCAAATGATTCACAACCATTGAAGTCACTTGAATTACTTGTAAACTATTTTCATGGTCCTGCCCCATACCATAAGCTATTTTTAAGATTTTATGTGTTTCAGTACTTGAAAACTTCAAGTTAATGCATTGTTCATGATCCATGACTTGCAGCATGCTTTAAGGCAGATATACTTTCAACTGTGGCTCAAAACCAAGTGTTTGTATTGAGCAGGGTGAAACTCATCACATACTATTACTAAGGATCCATACTCTGCTTCTGATGTGGAAGATCCCTGCCTTTTGTTTGGATGACATTCAGCAACAGCATTCACTTTTTGATCACAACTTGTACTTAGGTCATAAAGAAATACAGGAAAGAGAAATTTACCATCTTAAGAAGATAATCTGTTTTCCAAAATAGCTAATAAGTGAAGATATTGCAGGTTTTTCCCCCCACACTGAAACAGTGCTTTTAAAATCAACTAATTGAGATTAAGTAATAAACCCATAGTGACTAACAGATAAGTCATTATTGTAAACAAAGGCATATCACTGTAGGCACATTAAACTTAGTAAATAGAATAGTTTAGACAAGGGTGTCTGGAGAAGTCCAAAATGCTGCTCTACTTAAAGCTGGTGTTTTAAGGCCCGAGGGACAAAAAGCATGACATACATCATGATCATTCTTAGCTAAAGCCAAGCAACAAGAATAATTGCTAGCATATCTCTTAATCAAATTCTTGGATCAAATTATACCTGCTTTTGAAAATCAAACTCAATAATAAAGTTTCCTATCAGGAAAGAATTATTTTGAGTTTTCTATGCAAATACCTGATATTTATATTTTAAAAAAATCCAGCTAAGCCATGAGCTAAGGTTTTGTGAATCAAAGAACTGAGCTTATGCAAGTTGGTCTGAAATTGAACATTGAGTTTTGATAGGTGTTAAAATCACTCTAAGGTCATTCTACCTACAGACAACTCAAGTAGATAGTTTGAATATCTCACCAACATAAAACAGAACAACAAAATTCTTTAGAGATAGTTTACTAACAACACAATTGAAAGTAATCGGGTGATAATCTCAGACATGTAGCAGGTACCCGCGGCTTGCATAAACCCTGAGAAAGCACTGTGCCGTAAAAGAGGTTAAAAGGTAACAGGAAGAACAGCCACAACCAGCCTGATAATGATTTCTCATTAGGCAGGATTTGGCATTTAAAAAAGTTAAATGGAGCCCAGGACAGCCGGCAGCTTTTCTGGCTTGTGACATGACAAAATACTACTAAGGAACAAATGAAATTTTGATGGAAATTTGTAAAGTTTTGTAAAAATCTATTACAATAAATGTGGAAGACAATTTTCAATGCAGACAAACACATAAGGACTCAAATAAATAAATAAATAAACCCCATTTGCACTGTTTTAAATGATGGGCTCTGATTTAGAGGATGCATTTTGGAGCCAATGTGTTTAGTTTTCTGAAGACAGAAGCCTTTGTGCAGCTGAGTCAATAAGCCTAGCAATATGCAAGCTATCATCAGTGGAGCAATAGAGAAAGCACTGCCCTGACCAGTAGGTGACCGAGGGCCTTACTTCAATGAACAATGTGTGTTATTCTGGCCACTGCTCTGTTCCAGAGGGATGGAATCACACTGAAAACAATTTAGGCAAAGCAAGTCACTGGAGAAGGCAAAACCACTTTCTTTATGGAGACAAGAAGTTGTCCATAAGTTGTATTAAGAAATCAAACTCTTTCACTCTGGGAAATTTAAAAAACCAAGGCAAAGAGTAAAGTAAGCCTTAATAATAAAGAAGTATGAGCATATGGGAAATAACAAATCATTTACCAACTTTGAGGTAACAGTCCTTGGTCTCACTGAATAGTAGACTCACAAAAGGAACTGGTAATTACACTTAGAAAGTTTTTTTAAAAATTATAATATTTGTTAATTTAAAATGGAAAACAATATGCACTGACAGATTTAGGGTGACTATGGAAATTTATAGATAATAGAATTTTTGTAGATTGATAAGAGAAACTGAGACATAATAGCATTAAGAGACTAATTTTTTTTCTAGAGATCAAATATCACTCATCAAATATCACTAGGAAATATTATAAATTGATTACTATAAGGAGCTAAGTTCAAACAAAGCCAGTCACATAAGACCATCTAGATAAGAATTAAAGCACTAAATGGCCTAAGAAACATCAATTATATTCTTCCAGTCAAATATATCACAAGCTCTATAATGGAGCCACTTTTATGTACTACTCTACCTGTAAATATTAGACTAAATTACAAGAATTTGCTGATATTTAGCCAAGGTTGAGTGACAAAAATTTGCATTTCTGAATGGTTCAAACTAAGAGTAAAAGCTTGAACTTCTATTATTTTAAATATGTAGGACAAATAATTGAATTAACTGAGATATTTTAGCTGATATCTTCCATAGGATACTAAAAATTCTGATTGATAGGGAAATACTCTTGTGAATATTGTCATACAATCAGTTGCTCTGATTTGACGTCTCTGACACTTGCAAGCTTAAAGTTTTACAAATGTGTATAAATTATTTATTCCACACCTATGGGTACATCCAGGGATGAATGTAAAATCAGTCTGGACTGAGGACCTTCTTCTCAGGGTAGTTACTACCCCATCAGTAGTGGTAATATGTATATATCTAAAATAGCCCTTAATATTAGTCACAAAGACTTTTATTCCTAGGAGGGTGGAATGATCAATTTGAACCTGAATAGACTAAGCACAATTTCATGGAAATGAAGGACTTGAGCTTATCTGTGAGTAGACATTTTAGGCAGGGTGTAAGAGAGGGAGGCATTTTTGAGTATAACTGAAGAAGTAACAAAAAAGTGTGTGAGAAGTGGTCATGGCACCCGTCTAGCTGTAAGAGAAGTTGTGTCTTCTCTAGCAGAGAAGAAAACTTTGGATAAATACAATGAGATTTCTGTTCAAGGGACCGAATTCTCAGTTTTGGAGAAAAATGCATTCTTAATGCATAGAACATGTCAGAGTTTTATAAGTATACAGAAAAACACTAGCAGTTTTTAAGTATGACCTAAGCTGAGTATAAAGGAGATTAGTTCAGATGATCAAAAGGTAACTTTTTCTAACGTAAACCCTGTGTACCATACACGAGGTTGTCTCAATTTAAATAATGAACAACTACATTTTCATAGCAATATTTAAAGTAATTTTAGAACACCCACATTTGGAACAAAATCTCTAATGTGAAAAAAGTAAAAATTAATGGAAAATAATTTAGTTGTTAACTGTCATTTTTGAATCGAAAAAAAAATTTAGTAATGTTTAGTCTATTGCTCAGATTGAACTCCTGTGAAGATTGTTTAGTCACTCAGTAAACAAGGTAAAGAAATATTTTGTGTGCTTTATACACAGCAAACACCATATAAAAATGTTCAGACCTGTTTCTACATTTTAATGGACCTTGTGCTACTGTTGTCAACTATTTGATTTTGTAGACTGCATATGTATATTTATATTTTAAAGTAAGCTTGTTATTTGGTGTGAAGAACAAATGGAAACTGCAAAATACATTGAGGATTTGAGAGGGGGAAATCCATGGGCAGAAAACACAGAACAAAGTAGTTTAACCCCTGAGTTGCTAAGCAATGTACACAGGCTTCATTAAAGAAACCTCTGGAAAGGTGAATAGGAGCCATGAAGCTGGAGCCCCCTACTGACTAATTTAAAGGGGGAAAAGACTCTTCGAAAAGAAGCCCAGAGTGAAATCTCATGTTGATTGGGGAAATAAAAAATCATTACACAGTCATTTTTCCTCGCAAACATTTATAAGTTTCTTATCATACACATTGAGAATATATGCTGTTCGTGATATTTTGAGAATATAGAAAAATATAGTTAGAAAGAAACTCATTCGTACATACACTTGGAAAATGACAAGCTTAATGACAATTCCTTTAGTATAGTCCATGGCAGAATTTGTCAGACAGATATTCATTCTCTCAATAACATAATAAAAGGACTCAAATGAATTATTTTGCTGCTGTGCTTCCGCTTTAATTTTAAGCTTCTCATTCCAACTTCCTAAGACAGAACTCTTCTATATATTCTGATGAATTGAAGGCTGTGTAACACAGAAGACCAGCTACACAAGAAAAGAACTGTTAACCAAGGGAGCAGTGAGGAGCCGCTCATGGAATTGCCAGGAAGTAACATGTTCTCATGAGGGAAAATTCACTTCTGTTACAAGGTCAAGGTATAGTAGCCCATTACATAATTGTAACAGGGAATAAAAGAAATGCAATTCTAACATAGGTGAAATTTAGTTTCAAGCAAATTATTGAAACTGGTTATGTTCATCAAGGCAGATCACGGTGCATATTTGTATCTCAAGTAGAATGCTTACAATATGCCTTCAGTTGAATTTATAAGGTGCCTGTAAGTGTATTAATTATTTTTTTTTACCCAGTATGGACAAGCCAAAGGTAGAGATATCAAGTATATATGAGTAAGATCTGCTAATAGAACACATATAAAAATAAAGTCTGTGTCACTCAGATGAAAATGCAACCTAGAAGAAGATTAAAAATGTTGAGACCATATCTTTACTTTGAAGAACATTTTGGTGGTATAATAAAAGACGTTGCTAGATTATCAGCTTTCATAATCTACCATAATTGTTCACAGCAATTTTCAGAGAACCAACCGGGAGGGGGATCCATATATAGGTAAATTATGTGACTAGGCTTTTCCCCCCAAATCTATACAACTTCTTCTTCTTGGGGAAAGTTCCTGCAGTCTTCCAACTTTGCTTGTAAGGACAATCTCTAGGTCTAACTCTATGTTAATGGTCTTTTTCAGAATATTTTTACTTTGTTCTTGTCCCTGTGTACTCACAGCAAGAGAAAGTGACTGCCTGGCTTGGGTGAAGCATTTCTGTGTACTCGTATCCACTCTTCACGGGAGAAGATGCGCCCACACCGAGACAGTCACTGAGACATCAGGTGATACAGGTTTGCCCCAGTAGCCTGGAAATTCCCCACAATTGACAGCAACTTCTTTTAACTATGCTGCTACTGTTAAATATTTTAATAGCATCCCTATAAGCTTTAGCGGTTAAATATTTTAATAGCAACCCCATGAGCTTTAGCATCCCTATAAGCTTTAGGATAAGTGAGAACATTGAGACACATAACTAACTTATAGGTTCACCTACCTATTTAAGGATATTATAATTTCCTTTATACAGATTGTATTTTACAAAGACCCCGCGGACATTGCAGACTGAGTCGCCGTGGCGGCAGAGAGGAGATCGGGACTGAACAGCCCAGGGTCTTCTCGGGCTCGGGGTGGGGC